>NC_141032.1:19742500-19942500 GCF_052040795.2 Danio rerio
CGCAACTTTTTTTGGTCCAGAAATGGCCAACGTGAGGCAACAACCCAGTTAGTTTTCATTGGTGCTAATTGTTTGGCATCGGCTTGGTGTGTCCCGGCCCTTAATGATCCCAAGTGGATCATTAGAATCAGTGTTTTGTTCAGAATGCCCCATTTTTCACCAGGATTTTACAATCATGAGATTCACATTAAAACAAAGAAACAATGGTATTTGAAGCTCATTCAGCTATGCCAAGGCATAACCAGATTTTATGGCACCTTTAAGTGGACAAATAAAACAGTATTAATCTCCACCTAACCTGTGGTCTTTAGCAGCATTATCAAGACGACTGAAAATATCATGAAAGAGAGGGCAGCTGGATTTGCGGTTGATGTCATGTCCATATCCCCGCTTCCAATACTGTTTTAGGTCATTTTTATACTCCAGCACCTACAACATCAATAGACCAAAAACATGTAACTGAAAAAGTGAACATGCCTTAGGATGTAAATTAAAATACAGTTGAAATGCCAGTCATGCATATAGTAGGAGCATCAATCTGATTTTTAACTAATTTTAAAAGCAGTATATTTTCTAAACTGCAAAGATTTATAACTGTGTCATCCGTTAAATAGCAAAGATGTAAGATATGCTGCATTTTTATTACAACACAATTACATGTGATCGAGCTGACAAAAGAGTGTATTAGTGGCCGTTTTTTTTTTTGTAATATTTTTTTCATAAACCAAATCTACCAGCTGTGAAGTGAAATACATTTTAAAACCTACTACAAAAAAAGAAACATGTTGTTTGGAGGAAAAAGTACCTCAAATCTAACTAAAAGGTAAAAGTTACTGTGAATTCCCTGACTTTATTTATGGAAATAACTACAGTCCCATTAAGCACTATGAATCACTATCAAATTGAGTACAGAACGAATGATTTGACTTCATACTTGACTATCTGATTGCATGCAAATCTTTGTACAAATAGCTTATTACTAAAAAAAATAATAATACTTATATACTTATACTTTAAATAACAAATGTACTGTTATACATTGTAAATAACTAGAAAAAATGCATGGAGACGGCTTCAACAAAACCAGTGTCATCAAATGCAGTTGATTATAATCACAACAGTGTAATTGTGTCTTTGTAATTTTAAATGTTTTCATCAAAAATGACTTACGAAGTTCTTTTTTTTTTTTAACAACATACGTACTTGAGCGTCGGACTCATCTAACAGTTCGCACCAAGGAGAGTATTCTGACTTGATGGCAAACTCATAAGAGCACAAAAAGAAAGCTGCCTCAGCCATATCTTGAAATAAAAAGAAAAAAAATCATAAAGCATGTTTATTGTAGATTATTTGAATTGACAGCGACTTCAGAAATCAAAGCCATACAAAAAAGCCAAATTACCTGCCGTGATTCGATCGTATGGAATTTGAAGACGACTGGATATTTTCCTGCGTACTGAATCCATTTCTGATGAAGATTTGAAGCGCTGCACTTCCTTCAGAGCTGTTTTATTGTTTTCAACACCTTCAACAAATTTCTCACAGTGATCAAAGAATCTCATGAGTGAATCATCCACGTAATGTTGGTAATCCATATCTAGAAAACAAATTTAGTTGAACAACTGTTACCATAAAGCTTGCTGATCACAGATAAAACACCTTGTGCAGAGCTGTACAGTTAACAGTAGATATGTACAGCAAAAGTGCGAAAGAATGATGGGTGTGGTTTCGAGATTGTCAATTGAAATTTGATGTACCCCTCTGCTTGTTTATTTGTTTAATTGTTAAAAGCTAGCTGAAATTAAATATTTCTATCAAATGTGTTTGTTTTTATAGCAATAAGTTATCATTTAAAAAGTAATACAGCATTAGTTGATACCCTTTAAACTAATGTATTCTATTTATTTTGAAATATTATGAAAAAAATAGAAATAATTGTCCATGGCAACTTTAATGTAATATAGTTTGGTATAACTATCTTCGGCCTACAGCTCTTAATAATAGTATTTGACCCTTCATACGAAAGAGCTTGGACACCCCTGGCTTAAAGTCTTCAAATGGCAGTCGCTGCAGGAGGGCGGTGCAATGATATTATGTAGCACCTGAAAATAGTTCCCAGCTGAGTAACTAGGTAACATTGCTGCACAGTATCATTAGCCGCATTTCCACTATCGCGCCTAGAGCGAGCGAGCCAAGGCCAGTCGCGTTTCCACTGTCACTTCCAGGGCCTACTAGGGCCAAATCGGGGCTTTCTTGGGGCCAGTGGCTGGCCTTTTTCGGCCCGCCGAATACCTTGGGCCAAAGAGGGCCAGCCGGGGCTTGGGGGCGGAGGGAAAGGAGAGGCGGGCACAGTTTTCCGATCGCCCACACGAGTACACGCCAAACACATAAACAAATAAATAAATAAGGGAAAGAAAACATCTGGAACAAAATATAGGCTAAGGTCTTTTTGCGTATGATCGCCCTTATGTTTCTCTCTTTTAAATGTAAGGCTGTTGCATTAAATAATAAATTAGTTTTAATTTATAAGTGACTTTTCTTTGCTGCGTCCTCGATGATTCAACAACGCATAATAATATTTACACTATATTAAAGACACAATAGACAGTAAAGGTTTTCAAGAGTTTTTGTCAAGTGTGTGAGACCGAGGAAAAGAGCGCTCCCTTTTTAGCTCTGTTAATGCCGCGAGCGGCTTTTTTCTTTTCTTTTTTATTGTTTTAATTTATTTTGGAGATAATACACTATAGGAATATAACAGAAAGACATTAAACTTTACAAATTTCATGTCCACTTTTGTAGGCTCAAAACAATAGTGTCATATCTAGATAAAATAGCCTAAGCTATATTGAAATAATTTAAAGAATTACAAATATCAGATATAATAAAATCACATTAAATAAATAAACCAATATAAAACTAACAAAAGCTAGCTATAACAATTAGGTACTATATCAAACTGTTTTAAAGCCATATTAAACTTTCATTTTTCAAAAGCCTCTCTGAAAAAAAAAAAAGATTTTAAATATTGTGCCTCCTGGAGCCATGGTATGACGGCAAAGTTCCTTAATAATTATTACGTCTAAATAAGAGTATAGTTCCTTGACAGATCAGCCTAGAAGTTAGAAATTTTTCATTTTCTATCAGTCTATGTACACAAGTATGAAAGTGTCAAGCTTTAAACAGGTAAATTATCGCACCTCTTTTTTTTCTTTACATTTTTGAGTGAGATGCTAATGGTCTAATCCGATTCAATGATCTAAGCTAAGCTAAAAGTGCTCCTGCCAGGCCCAGAAATTGGCTGAATGGTTTGAAAAATGGTAAAACTCAACTGTTTAATTTTAGTGTAGTTGTACAATGAGCCTGTAATGAGTGTTCCTTTAAGATTTTTATATTATCCAATATAATTAGTGAAAAAAACTAGTTCACTAATTAAATAAGATTTGTGCTGATTTTCAGTAAGTGCATTTGCCTTAAAACCAAACGAAAGATATGCATTTACATAAACTCAAACCGATATATGATAATGACATTTTCCTAAACCTAATTATGTAAGTGTTTAATTTATTACCTGATAATTCATTAGTTAATAAACTAGGCTTTAGGGAAAACCGCACAGTGAAAGTGTAAATATTATAGTTCCTCCATTTATTCAAATGTCTATGACATTCTTCAGTGGAAAAAAAGGCAATATTCTGAGAAACACTGCTGTTTAGTGGCCATACAATAGAAATCGATAATGAATTTGCTACTAATTTAAAAAAAAAAAAAATCTTCTGGTGTGTTCTGCAGGTGAAAGACGTCATATACTTACTGCACATGTTTAGAATAGCATAAGGGCGAGTATAAGTGAAAGGTTGAAGTTTTTTCCCTTTTTCTTAGTGAATTTCCCTTAAGATATGGCAAGCCATTTATAATTTAATCTACAAATCTAATCTGTATGTGATATTTCAGTTTTGTTTCCATTTACATCTGATATCAGCTCTTTCTTTTTGACTAATATGCATTTCAATTGTGAATAGGACATTGTTTATATGCTGGTAGGATTCATTGTAAGGTTCCAACAAATACAATATGTACTACGACGTCAAACCTTTATAGCGGATATTTGATGGACAGATCCCCATTAAAGCCAAGAACAAAAACTGGAAACAATAAAATAGCGATGAGCAGGTCTACAGACTTACAGTAAATGGTGGGGCTGGGACATGACCAAAAATCTAAACCTCAATTTTTTGTTCTACAGTGGGATTTTTTAATTACTTTTTATTTTTTCCACCTCATAGTTCTTTATGTTATCACTTCTGTATCGTTTCATTATGTCAACATACTGTAAGCGTATGCAACTATTAACAGTTTTTTTGGTGAAATAGCAAGTTTCTATTCTTTATGATTTTAAAATAATAATAGGGGTAAAATATTTACTGTGATGAATACCTTAAATTGAAATCGAAGTACACATTGCTTGAAATGAAGACGTTATGAAAAAAAAGTTTTCAGATTTAAAAAGGTTTTTCAGTTTTTCCATTAACAAAATTGCAAACAAAATAAATGAAAATTTTATTGTCAAAAGTGAAAAATATCCAGAATCTCTCGCAAAACATTAATGAATTAAAATTATTAAGACAGATTTTAGTGATGCTGGCAGTTGATGACCCCTTACAAAAAAGGGAATAAGTCAAGAGAGAAAGTAAGTGAAGCTTGAAAGACACATTATAGCTCATTTATTATTAAATACAAAAGAACTACTGCTACTAATAATCTGTCAGGCTTCTAAATATTAATTACATTGTCTGTGTTCGCTCAAACTGATTTGCTGAAGTGGAAATGCGGATGATACATGAGCATAAGCATTTGAATCATTCTCTTTTTTGTTGTCAGGATGAAGTGCATGTGAATTCTCTCACTGAGCTGTCGGTGAAACTCTCAGGTAGGTCTGTCAATATGATCAATATATCGACAACACATGTACACAACCTCAATCATTTTTGGTGATGCAATACATATCGCCCATACTTAAAAAACAATTCTAGCAACATTTTAGCTGATTGTGCAAAATCTTTATCGCTATTGGAGGTGTCAGTATGGTTTTAAAAACACTATAGTATTTCAAATATAATTTACTTTATTATTTTTTAATTTCGGCAACGCAGTGGCGCAGTAGGTAGTGCTGTCGCCTCACAGCAAGAAGGTCGCTGGTTCGAGCCTCAGCTTGGTCAGTTGGCATTTCTGTGTGGAGTTTGCATGTTCTCACCGCATTCACGTGGGTTTCCTCCGGGTGCTCCAGTTTCCCCCACAGTCCAAAGACATGCAGTACAGGTGAATTGGGTAAGCTAAAATTGTCCGTAGTGTATGTGTGTGAATGAGTGTGTATGGGTTTCCCAGTGATAGGTTGCACCCGGAAGGGCATCCGCTGCGTAAAAACTTGCTGGATAAGTTGGCGGTTCATTCCGCTGTGGTGACCCCTGATTAATAAAGAGACTAAGCCGAAAAGAACACAAATGAATTTTTCATTTCATTTATGATTATTTATCATTAGGATATGTGTTTTCACAATCTAGGTGCATCCCAAATTGCATACTTATGCACTATTCTACACCATTTTGTAGTACAAATAATGTAAGTAGTGTGTTCACACTGAAAACTCTAAAAATAATAAGAGCATTTTAATTACCCGGATAATGCACTTATTCAACCAGTAAAATGAAGTGTGAAACGATTGACACTTCACGCACTCAACGACTGCACGTAGCGGAAGGGGCAGAGCTTTTGGGCACTTATGTTGGATTACTATATTAATTTCAGATTGTGAAAGTAAAATTCTCCTACTAGAGTAATGCCGTCTCCTGATACTGAATGCGGTTATTCTCATGGCAGGTATTATTTGGTAGCTTGGTCATTTATTTAATTTTTTTGGCCTCCGACAAACGTCATCAGGGAGACGGTTTGAATTTTCGCTTAGTAAAAAAACAAACAAGTGTTCTATTTGGGACAACACTACATATACTATGTTGTTGAGTGTGTAAGTGCATAAGTACAGAGTGCATAAGTGCAGAGTGTATAGTGTGCCATCTGGGATGCAGCTTCTGATTCCAATGCGTAATTATTAAATTGTCCAAATTGCTATAATTTAAATATTCTTAAGAATAAAATATTATGTGCTCTTATAGAAAAAAAGTGTACTTGCATTGTGATGATATTATATTGTCATTATGGCATTATATAATAAGTGGCATAAAATGGTCTTAAAATGACAATAAAATAGTTTATCGCAATGTGTTTTTGTGGATATTGTGACAGGCACTCTCAGGTGCTCAGTTTGTTTGTCAATAATATGTTTTAAAAGCAATAGCATTTGAACACAAATTTTAACAAATTTGTTAAAAAATTAAACACCCATAATTCACGCAAAGCATCATGGGAGCGTATGAAAATTGATTTTTGATTAATTGTGAAAACGGCTTGCCATATGCTATGTTTAAGGTGTTCAGCTAGTAAGGAACTGAGCCTACCTTGAACATCCCAGAGTCTGTGAAGACCCTCTTGAAAGGCTTTGACACTATCAACACAGCGGTGTTTGGAGCTAGTCATGAACTCGATGCGATTGGCACGGAGGTGATCAGCAGAAATCAAAGTGGGGAAGGACTTTGCCAGTCTCATGGCCAAATGCCTATGGTCATCTCGTCCTTTCTCCACTAGTCTGCCGTCCATGTCTTCAGTGTACCACATCTTCCATGTCTTTAAGTCATTTAGCCATGATGAAGCTAAACGCAGCGAGTCAGACTTGACCAGATCAAACAGTTGCGCGATCTTTCTCACATTTTTGGTGGTCGGATAGCGTGTCCCGTGACGTATCACAGACACCATATGGATGGCACGGCAGTCTAGGGAAGGGGGAGCCACCTGCGATTTGTTTACAAACAGAACGTCATCTAATAAATGTGGGTTCACTTCCTCGTACCTGCCTTTTGTCCCAAAGTAATGTGCTATCGATGGGACCGTTGGTCTGGCGAGTTTACTTAACGATAAACCAAGCATAATGCTCAAATACGTAGTAATAAAATTCAAGAAGAAAGCTTTCATTTCTGGATGTGCGATATCTGTTTCTGATCAAAAACCCAAACCTGTAGCTTGTTCACCTGTGCATTCAATCAGTGCCAAAACCCATAAAAGTCCTGCCGGCTATGACGCGCCGTGTCTGTGAAGCCTCCCTCAAAACTGACAGAAAACTGAGAACTTCCGGGTTAAAACACAACATTATTTGCAGGTAAGCGATAAAACACTGAAATCTATATATGTGACTGATAATTATTTAACCATATAATGCAATACAACATTCAAGAAAGAATGAAATTGTATGCTTGAAAAGATTTCGTGACAAAAGAAAGCAATCCTGTGCTACACTAGATGGCGGTGTTGTACATTATTTTAGTGCAGTTAACCCTCTGATGCAGCTTCAATAATTCCGAGTCTTACCTCAATTTACCTCTTCTAAAATTACAGCTTTGTTGCAAAAGGACTCTGTTGCAGTGCCTTATGTGATGGCATTTTTATGTAAATGAAATTTGGTTCTTACCCAACACATGTAAAAACTAAATGAAGAAAATCACATTTAAACATTTATAGATATTCTCCAGTTAAGTATTTTGCAATTACCCTCACTCCATGACATTCTGACTAGACATTCAAACATCAAATGATCTGAGGCCAAAATAGGTATAAGATTGTAATATTTGATTTTCAATTAGGCCTATATGAAAAATATATAGATTTTTCTATATATATATATATATATATATATATATATATATATATATATATATATATATATATATATATATATATATATATATATATATATATATTTATATATATATATATATATATATGTGTGTGTGTGTGTGTGTGTGTGTGTGTGTGTATATATATATATATATATATATATATATATATATAAATATATAAATATATAAATATATATATATATATATATATATATATATATATATATATAAATATATATATATATAAATATATATATATATATATATATATATATATATATATATATATAAATATATAAATATATATATATATATATATAAATATATAAATATATATATATATATATATATATATATATATATATATATATATATATATATATATATATATAAATATATATATATAACTTGTTACTGTTGGCTAAATATCATATTGACAAAGGTACTGTGAAGGTTTTGTAGATGCTAACATCTTTTTTTTTTTAAAAGAAAAAAATTAATTCTATTTTAATTATATTAAGATATCACAAATGTAAGGTGACAAGGGCTTTGTTGAAGTACTTTGCACTTCCTCTTTGTTGCTGTAGTGAGCATTCAAACTGTAAGAAATAAGACACCTTCCCCTCTAAATGGTGAATTGATGTTGATTTCCCAAAGGGCTGAATTATGAGAGAAAAGAGAAGTCAACAGTTTGTTGTCTCTGCATTGCTTGAGGTGACTACATCTCGACCAAAGCATAACAATTGTAGAATGGGGATGGATGTGGTGCACAGAGAACCATCTCAGCAATGGTGTTGAAACTACATTAACATAGAGAGATAGAGCGAACAGCTGGGTCAACAGCCAAGGAGCAACTTCATTAACATCTAAAACAGTATAAAGGTTTGAGTTTAAGAATGTTCTGACTGCAGTGAACCCAAGGTACCGCCCAGTACTCCCGTGTATTTTGAGACTGCTATGCTGAATAAATTTCTTCAATGAGATCTTCCAAGTTTGGATTAGAGTATTATTACTGGTCTATAAATCACTAAATGGCCAAGGACCTCAATACATTACAGATATGCTCACTGAATACAAACCTAACAGATCACTCAGATCTTTAGGATCATATAAACTAGAAGTTCCAAGAGTTCAGTCAAAGCAGGGTGAATCTGCCTTCAGCCACTATGCTGCTCACTGCTGGAATCAGCTTCCAGAAATGATCAGATGTGCTCCAACATTAGGCACATTCAAATCGAGACTGAAAACACATCTGTTTAGCTGTGCCTTTACTGAATGAGCACTGTGATGCGTCCGACAGATCGCACTATTATGTTTTTCTTTTTCTTTTTCATTCTTTTATAACCTATTTTAACTCATTTTAATTGGTTTTTATCTGTTTTCAATAATTTTATTGTCTGCATTTTATGTTCCTAAACTTGTCTTTTTTATTCCTGTTTATGTAAAGCACTTTGAATTGCCACTGTGAATGAAATGTGCTATATAAATAAACTTGCCTTGCCTTGCCTTGCCTAGAGAGCTATACCTGTTTGTCAGAGAGGGCCACCTCAAATGGTACGCAATGCAATCTGGTGATCAAAGTGAGAGATGTTCTCCTGGGAAACACCATACAAACCTCACATTAACCAGCAGCATGTCTTATCCATGTTTCTGATAAAGCTGCTTGCCCATCCAACAGATGTCCATCATTGCATCAGAGGCCTGGCTCATCATAAAAAGTCATTTGTTCTTCCTCCCTCCATGGTACCGAATGTACAGTCTAATCTTAAGTGGGATGTGATTGCCAGGTGACTGTAGCAGTTAGTTTTGAGGTGGACACCGTCCCTTCAATCCCAACGCCCTCAAATGGGGATTGGTCATGGTAAAAATATATATATATAATGAGGAGCTCACTAAGGTTTGGAAGGCACCTTTTATTGTCAGAGGGTTAAGCACTTCTGCTTTAACCATCTCCACTTTACTTCCTAAACCGCAATTGCCTCTCTGAATATCACACTAACTGTACCCAAAAAAAATTAAAATAAATAAAAATACTAATACTACTAATACTTTCCTTCTTAGACTTTACAGACCTGAAACTTGCCTATAGCACTTATTCATTGTTGCTCTTAGTTGTGTAAATTGCTTCCTTGTCCTCATTTGTAAGTCGCTTTGGATAAAAGCGTCTGCTAAATGATTAAATATAAATGTAAACTATCCTCAATGGTGCGGTGGCCCAGGCAAACAACTGCTTCCTCACATATCTTTGGTCCCTCTGTGGGAACCAGGGAATTAAGTCAACCCTTGCTTCTTCTTTGGGACACAAGTGCTCTCACTTTCTCTTGGTGCACCACTGCTCGTACACCAGTCGTACACAATGCTTGACATTGTTCCATTGTCCCTTTAGCATGGAGTCTGGCAGCCTGGTTGGCACTGCCCAGCCTCTCTCTCTAGCTCATTCGGACGAGCCAACTCTGCTATACAATTCAGTTAACCAAATAGACTCCCATGATCAGGAGCTTCTTTCCACAGCTGTCAACCCTTTCAACCATTTTTGCATGGGAAACGTGTTGCTCTATGCTAGGAAGTTCTCTAGATGGTAAACCCAACAGAGATTCTCCATATGCCAAAGAACATCTGTGGGCCTCAGCAGGTGCTGGAGAAGCCTTGACAGAAAACTTTATGGCAGCTTTACTGTGGTTTCTGTGAACAAGGAAGCCAAGAAATGGAAGTGTATGGGCCAAACTGTAACCACCGATTTATTTTTAATGTGGATGTTAGTGGAAGAATCTTCTAGCTTAGCAGTTTGAGGAATTCTGGGGCAAGCTTGTCAAGGAGCTCTGAGTATTTCAGTTTTTAAAAAATAAAATGTTATTGGATGGTGCAGTAATAATTTGATTGAAACTATTTACAATATAAATCCATAAGTAAGTAGTTCCATCTCAAGCCAAAGCACCAGAGGCTGCCAACGCATACCAGCCCTGCAATGCACTAAGGCTGGAGAACTATTAAAAACTATATGTTTACAATATGTACATATCCCAGGGGAATAGTTCCACAAGACATTAAAATATAGCTTTAAGCCAGGCTACAGACCAGCCCTGCAAGATACGGCTGGAGGAATAAATGACAGCACATGTCAGGCTGACCCTCCTGAAATTCAATTATAAATCATATAAATTAATAGTGTTAATTGTCCCCAAACTTCCTGGAGGGCCGGTGTCCTGCAGAGTTTAGCTTCAATCCAGATCTCACAAACACCTCCTGAACATGCTAATCAAGCTCCTAGGTGTAGACCATTTCAATGTGGTGATGTCACTGGCCCATGAACATTCCCATCAAATTATTAAATTAGCTATTCTATCAACAAGCTCTATTAGCCTTTAAACTGATTTTCAACCAAAATTTCTCACCCCACAAAATTCATTTTATGGAATAATGCAGACATTAAGATAAATATAAAATCTTTTTGGGAGGGTAAATGGTTTAACAAAAACCTTATTTTTGTTTCTGATCTTTACAGGGATCGATGTCTGTTGAAACAGCTCTTAGTGAGGCTGGTTCCGAACAATTGTGACAGTTATGCCTAGGAGTAAAATCTATTCTTAATAATGAATGTAATAATAAGTTCATAAGTCAATTGTCCCAGTCACATAACTCAATTATTCCTAGAGGAAAGTTGTTGGGGTTTTATAATTGTTAATAATCAATGGAGGAAAACATGGTTACCATATAAATTCTGTGTTCCTAATAAAATAAAACAGGTGCACTTAGAAATTTTGCACAATATTTACCCAATGTAATGCACTTTTATTGAAATATTGTGATGTTACTGATATTTGCACCTTTTGTAAGGATGAGTATGAAGATATTTGTCACTTGTTTTTTCGTGCATCATTGTTTTGGAATGATTTAAGTTCATATTGCTTTTTCAAGATCAATATGAGTGGTAATTTCCACCTTAAGAAGTTATTTATTATTTTGCAAACCAAAACAAGTCATTAGAAGCTACTGTGAAATTTCTTATACTTGCTGGGAAATTTTACTTTCACAAAAAGAGGTTCCTTAAAGAAATCCAATCTTTATAGACACCCTATGTGAAATAGAACATTCAATTAAATCAGTTAAATGAAATCAAGTAAATATGATGAGATCTTTCGTGCTACTTGAATCTTTGTCTTTTTTATTGCATTATTATTTCTTTAAAAAAAATGTAATGTAATTTTTTGTTTTGCTCTTTATCTTGTGTATCTAATGTGAAAATTGTGTATAAGAACTGATTTATTTTACTGTAATTTAAGTTGTATTATACAATTTCTTGAAATGAATAGAAAAAAAGTTATCAAATAGTTTCATGACTGTAACGAGGCAATTCAATCATAACATAATGTTAAAACAGCTATTATAACATTATTTATCAATAAGTGGCTCTTTTTGTAATCTCGAAAGCTTTAAAAATAAAAAATGTAGAACAGCAAACACATTGGGACCATTGTTTTTTGATTATGTACCTCATAATGATCTATACAGTAGGTGAAACTTTCAGGCAGGCGTGTTTTAGAGTTTGAGTAAAAACTCTGCAAGGACACCAGTCCTCCAGGACAAAGACTGAAGACCCTGGTTTAGAGGGCTGCTCAACATTGTTCCTGGATATCGCCCTGCAGAGTTCAGCTCCAGCCCTGTTCAAACACACCTGAGCCAGTTTATTAGGACCTGAACAGCACTTGATAATAATTAGGCAGGTGTGTTTGATATGGGTTGCATAGATCTTCAGCAACAGGGTTGGTGACCCTTGCACTATATGATCATTGCAGCATGTATTGTAAGGTAATGTTAAAAAGCTCCTTTTCATATTCAGATCATCAGAGCTCATTACCTTGAACCAGTCATGGACAATATCATCTCATCCACCTGTAGTTTCAAGCAATCCAGAGTAAAGTAGTAATATTCTAATGTAAAGTAGACATGGAGCGAAATCTGATTAATAAATAAATCTGATTTTTACTTTCAACTCTACACTTGCTCACTTTGTTGCAATTAAGTTCAACCCGTCTGAGGTAGTCTTACTGGAAGCAGATGTCAGAGTCCTTCAAACAGATTTTGTTGCTTGAACCACACCATTGCTTGCTTCACATGGTACTTGCCCTTAAAAAACAAAACAAAACAAAAAAACAAAAAAAAACGCTGTCTGAGATGTAGTGAGTTTGTCGCATTTCGAATTTTTCATCGTTGTTTTCCTCAAAGCTCCACATGACCCTGCTGAAAAAACCAGCATAGACCAGCATTGCTGGTCACCAGCAAGACCAGCATATGTTGTGTTTTGGTGCTGGTATGCTGGTGACCAGCATGGGATGCTGGTGCTGTGATGCTGGTGTTATGCTGTGGTGACCAGCATGGGATGCTGGTGCTATGCTGGTGACCATGGGATGCTGGTGCTGTGATGCTGGTATTATGCTGGTGACCAACATGGGATGCTGGTGCTGTGATGCTGGTGACCAGCATAGGATGCTGCTGCTATGCTGGTGGCCAGCATACAAGCACCAGCATCCCATGCTTGTCACCAGCACCAAAACACAACATATGCTGGTCTTGCTGGGATTTGGGTGCTATGCTGGTGACCAGCATGAAATGCTGGTGCTGGGATGCTGGTCACCAGTATGAGATGCTGCTGGGATGCTGGCGCTGGTATGCTAGTGACCAGCAATCCCATGCTGGTCACCAGCATCCCATGCTGGTCACCAGCACCAAAACACAACATATGCTGGTCTTGCTGGGATTTGGGTGCTAAGCTGGTGACCAGCATGAATTGCTGGTGCTGGGATGCTGGCGCTGGTATGCTAGTGACCAGCAATCCCATGCTGGTCACCAGCACCCCATGCTGGTCACCAGCACCAAAACACAACATATGCTGGTCTTGCTGGGATTTGGGTGCTATGCTGGTGACCAGCATGAATTGCTGGTGCTGGGATGCTGGTGACCAGTATGAGATGCTGCTGGGATGCTGGCGCTGGTATGCTAGTGACCAGCAATCCCATGCTGGTCACCAGCATCCCATGCTGGTCACCAGCACCCCATGCTGGTCACCAGCACCAAAACACAACATATGCTGGTCTTGCTGGGATTTGGGTGCTATGCTGGTGACCAGCATGAAATGCTGGTGCTGGGATGCTGGTCACCAGTATGAGATGCTGCTGGGATGCTGGCGCTGGTATGCTAGTGACCAGCAATCCCATGCTGGTCACCAGCATCCCATGCTGGTCACCAGCATCCCATGCTGGTCACCAGCACCAAAACACAACATATGCTGGTCTTGCTGGGATTTGGGTGCTAAGCTGGTGACCAGCATGAATTGCTGGTGCTGGGATGCTGGCGCTGGTATGCTAGTGACCAGCAATCCCATGCTGGTCACCAGCACCCCATGCTGGTCACCAGCACCAAAACATAACATATGCTGGTCTTGCTGGGATTTGGGTGCTATGCTGGTGACCAGCATGAATTGCTGGTGCTGGGATGCTGGTCACCAGTATGAGATGCTGCTGGGATGCTGGCGCTGGTATGCTAGTGACCAGCAATCCCATGCTGGTCACCAGCACCAAAACACAACATATGCTGGTCTTGCTGGGATTTGGGTGCTATGCTGGTGACCAGCATGGAATGCTGGTGCTGGGATGCTGGTCACCAGCATGAGATGCAGCTGGGATGCTGGCGCTGATAGTGACCAGCAATCCCATGCACTGATAGCAAATTACATCTGGCCCAGATATGGCCCACATCCCCCACTTTCTTCTGGCCCACATACAGCGCGGAATGACGGCGATGACTCAACCTGATTGTGGCTGTCATAAGGATCCAAAAGTCAGCCACAACTGAACCAGATCTGGGCCATATCTCAGAAAAAGCTTGGTCCATATCTGGGCCAGATGTGGCCCATACATTTTCTTAGATGTGGCCCAGCTGCGGCCCATGCAAATTCTGAAATCTGGCCCAGCTGCGGCCCATGCAGTTTCTCAGATCTGGCCCAGATGCGGCCCATGCAATTTCACAGATCTGGCCCAGATCTTGTTCAGTTGCGGCTGACTTTTGGGTTAGATGTGGCTGACATCTACATTTGGTAGCTATATAAATCACATTAAAAGGAATGCTTAGTTTAAATTGCTTTATTTAAAAAATTGCTTTAAAGGAAGCATATAAATTGATAAATACAAATATATAATTTATATAAATTATATAAATAGATGCATACAAAAAAAACAACAACAGATTGATCAATGCAATACAAATAAATATATGAATTAGATAAATAAATGCATACAGAATTATCACAAATTAAATGCAAATAAATATATATAAAAGTTAAAATTAGGTAAGTGGATATACAGAATAAGAAGAACATACAAACACAAATGTATATACAAATTAGATAAATAGATACAGAAAAAAAACACAGAAAATATATACATATATATTTTTTTTATAAAATGCATATTAATTAAATTAACAAATATTTTATAACCATATAACTAGAACCAATAATTAAAAAGATATATAAAGGGCAATCCAAAAACAAGATCAGAGGCGAGGCAAGGGTCAAATAAACAAATGATAATTACAGAAACAAGATAAACAAGTACGAGTAGACAGAACAAACACAGAAATCGCATATTTAACAAAAACATATTATTTAAAAAATTACAATGAAAAAGAATTTGTCTGATGAAGAGCCGGCGGCTCGAAACGTTACATGCTCTGTGTCAGCCTTTTTAATTTAATAAATTTGTATTTTGGGAGCCTTGGTGTTGCCGCCTTTGATTTAAATAATTAAATAAATAATTAAATGCATTAAATAATTACAATTAAATATTTATTAGCATCTACCCAGAACCAAAAAAATTTTTTTTAATTAAATAAACTGAAAATCCAACAGGGCAGTCCAAGAGTGAGGTCAGGGGCAAGCAAGAGTCAAAGCCAAAAAAAACAGTCCAATGCAAAACATCCTGAAAATCGGAGAAGACAACAATTAAAAGGTGCTGTTTGCAGAGTACATATGGCACAACTCGATTAAAATTAAGGACTTTTAAGCACTTTTTTAAGCACCTATTTTTATTTTTAAGACTGACAAACAACGTATTGAACACCTGAAATGTATTCTCAGCAATACATAAAAACATTCCATAGGAACTACCTATCAATTTATAAAAAATAAAAAATAATATTAATATAATATTTCATAGTATTAAACCTATTTTAAATGTGCTTGTGAAATTATTTTTTTAATGTTTTTGTAGATGGAAAGAGAACTGAAAATTAAATTACATTAAATTAAAGGACTAGAAATACTATTATATTGCTAAAATCAAATTTTAGTAAATAATACTAATACAGAATAAAAGTACATGGTACTATTTTAGCTAGTTACATTTGGAAAAAAAAAATCGGATTTTCATTACGGACCTTTTTTAAGTGTAAATTGTTTGAATGGTTTTATTGTTTAATTACAAGACTACATAAAAAGGAATTTGCACTAACAAAGGAAGTTTATTTCCTTTAAGGAAGTTTAGTATATTTTCAAGCTTAGGAAGGTTTTGTACTTCCTTATAATATTATTAATATTATAAAATATTTGAAATATTTTTTTACATTTTCTACATTTTTCAAAGCAGTGTTTTAAGAGCCTTATTGTTTATTTTGATAAATGTAACAACAGATTGCTTTGACCTGTAATGCCTGTACAATTTAGTGACGCTTTAAGACAGACTATGTATAAATCATACAAATACCTCATTCAAAAACGTTTCTAGCATACCAACCCCGTGACGTCAGACACAGTAATATTCCAAGATGGGGGTGCCTTTGTGCTAAAAGCTCTAGTAAAACATGCCCTTTTCATCAAAATTGTTACATTAATCAAGTTTGGTTAATATATTTTTTATTAAATCAGAAAGCAATTTACGAAATAATGTAAACTCGATTGACTGCATCACTTCTACTACAAGACACTGGGAAGAATTTTTGCTAGGCGATGTAGGAAGATCTGACACTCAAAGTTTTCTCCATCAATTCATAGTCTGAAATCTTGGTAATTAGTGAAAGTACCTTTGAACTGACCGCAGATCTTGATGTAGTCTTTCTTGATCTGGTCTTCTCCACTTTCGATCCTTCCCTGGGTTAATCTTTACAAGGAACCTGCTGAATGGAAAAAAAAATACTTAGTGATAAAAACCTGGACTATATCATGCTCTAAAATATTTGAAATAAAAGCAACATAAAAGGACAAGCTTGTGGTGGAGGTTTGCTAGAAAAATATGTGGGAGAGGATGTTGTGTGTGAGTCAGACTGAGACAGACTGTTGTATGAATGTGTGTTTTTGAGTGTATGAATGTGAGAATGCATTCACAAGAGTGTGTGTTAGTTTGAGGATTTTGCTATTTTAAATATTAGGGTCCAACAGAGTAATTTGTTTAGTTAAGTTGTTTAAAATTATTTTCATTGATTAAATACTTGCCCATATATAGATGTAAAGAATAACCAAAAGAAATAATGCATTAAAATGTCATTATATTTTATATTCAATCTGCAAATCATTTGTTGTGAAATTTGAATGACTTCCATTCAGTATATGAAGAAAATAAAATTAGAATAAGAATAAAACAATAGAACTCTATAAAAAATACTTCCTATCAAAATAAAGCAGGTGCTTTTACCTTAAGGAACTTTATTAGTATGGTTCCCTGCTTCCAGTTAGTTCAACTTCAGATACCTCCATAATCTGTACTCTGGTGCTTCATTTGGTTCTTGACTTAAGGCTGATTTATACTTCTGCGTCAAACGCCGGCGTATGCTATGGCGCTGACGCATAGCCCTTCGCTGTGGCCGTCGCCGTCACTGACGTGCACTTCTCAAAAAATGTAACTACACGTCGCAACGACGCCTAGCGTAAGCTCTGTGATTGGTCGGCTTGGTAGCGCTGACGAGTCTGGGCGGGACCGAGAGCAGCGCGAATGTGAGCGAGCGATTGTTTACAAGTGTGGAGTACCGTGAAGGAGCTACGGATGGAAAGTTTTGTTTTGTGTTTACCTCATAGTTAAAGTTGTTGTACGTCCACCGGTTCCTGCCTCAAAATGAGCGAGTTTGAGCCACTTGTACATCCCGGAAGTGTTCAGGAAAAGCAAAAAAGTAGCGAAGAAACTCGACACAGAGGAACATTTACACCTCACTGCCAACTAGTGTTTCAGAAGTGTTAATGCAGACCGACAGAGACAGCAGCAGAAGTATAAATGCACAGCCACGCGCGTTGCATGCGCCGTTGGTTACGCCGGTCCCCTGACGCAGAAGTATAAATCAGGCTTTAAGAGTAACTGGTGTTGCATTCCAGGTCCATCACAATCTGAGCTAAAAGGACAATATGACAAAAGACAAGACAAATATGAATACACATAACTTACAGAATAAAACATTTAAAGATATAGTTTACTATTCTGCCACCATTTATTCATCCTCTACTTGTTTCAAAGCAGTTTGAATCTGTTAAACACTAAAGGAGATATTTTGAAGAATGTTAGAAACCTGTAACTATTGATTAACATAGTAGGAAAAACTGGGTTTGTGTTCATTCAATTTTTTTCAGCTTCATCCCTTTATTAATCTGGGGTCACCAAAGTGAAATGAACAGTCAACTTATCCAGCATGTTTTACGCAGCAGATACTCTTCCAGCTGCAACACATCACTGGGAAAAACCCATACACTCTCATTTACACACATTCACTAAGGACAATTTAGCTTACCCAATTCACCTGTACCGCATGTCTTGTGGGGGAAACAGGAGCACCCGGAGGAAACCCACGCCAACACGGGGAGAACATACAAACTTCACACAGAAATGCCAACTGACCCAGCCGAGGCTCGAACCAGAAACATTTTTGCTGGGAGGCAACAGAGCTATCCACTGTACCACCGCACCACCTGTGTTTATGTTCAACAGAACAAAAAACAATATTTTGAAACAAGTGGAGGATAAAAGATGTCATTATTTTTGGGTGAACTATCCCTTTAAAATTTAAGTGTCAAGCATTAGTCTTAAAAACTTATGTATCACTACAGGAAAAATAAATCAAGTACCTCTTGTGAACAAGCAAAATCATTATGCCATTGTTTTCAATGGTTTTCTTTTACATTTTTCACTCTGAAATTATAACTTAAACATGCGATCCAAGGTAAATTAATCTACTTTTAACATAAAATAAAAAGTTAAGATAAAAATAAAAGTTACGTCAACAGACTGTGTTTTTCCAGCTCACCAATACTTTCAAATTTTACATTTTCAGAAAACAATTCAATAAATTACCTTGTGGAAACATTTAGACTTTCTGTCAAATTTGATTTTTTTAATAATAGATATTTTAAATAAGCTATGACCTCACACAGTGATAAAATAGCAGCAATAAATCTTGTAATATTTTAATAATAAATAAAACATAAAATATATTATTTCAGTTCCCAACAACCAGTCTGACATATACAAGTTACAAAATATGTACAATATTGTACCTGGTGTGCTTGATGATGAAGTCAAACAATAAGTAATGCACTGATGTGAGAGTTGTCCTTTCCTTCAGCTTGCATCCTTGCATGATTCCTTTCTTTTCTGTAACAAATTAATACAATACAATCAATTTATAAAAATATTATTTTTACTTGCCACAAAACCATTTGTTTGGACTTGATACATATGTACAAGATTAATGGTGCAATTCAGTTTCCAGGCTGTTTTAAAGTAATATAAAACATAAGATATGGATTTTAAGCTTATTTAACACAATTGATTTTATTTTTTAACAAGGTTTAATATTTCATAACACACTTAGCCTTCTTTTTTAGCTAATTAATTTCCATCATAAGTCATTTAACACATTATGTTTCAACTGTGGATTTTTTTTTTTTCAAACGTTTTGGCTTTAAATTTTTTTAATGCAGACCAGTCTCAACAGTGGCCAGCATGAACCACATAACGTTACTCTGCAAACTTTTGCTGAATAAAAACACACATTAACAAGCAAATCAAGATCATTAGGATTAACGTTACCAAAAAGAGACTGTTCGTTCAGTGTTTGAGCTAAAACCAATACAAAAGCAGAATTCGGCACCTATTACAACTGTATAAAACGGACAGCATATGATTCATTCATTCAAGCTCCCGTTTCGACGCTGTTCTTCATATAACACGTCTTATTGATCATTTAATTGGGAATGACAAGCGTAAAAGGACAATTGTAACTTAAATGAATTTGTTAAAACCCCGAGCACAATCAATTTAACAGATTAACGTTACTGAACTGACGGCTGCCATCATTCTTAGCCGTTTTTAGCCATATTATCCACATATAAGTTACAGTTTTATCACTATTCAAAACAGGGGCTTTTCTAACTAATAAAAACATTACCTGACGACAAATATCTCACAAATATGATTTTAAAATAATAACTTACCCGATATAAAGAAGAAGATGAAATGGCGGACTTGACTTCACTTCCTCGTTTGAAAAAATTAACCGTCATTCACGAGGCTCCGCCCACTCCACCGTAATGCAAGGATGAAGCGAAACACATATTCGCCACCAGGGGGCAGTTTATGATTATGTTTTTAAATAAATAAATAAATAAATATATATATATATATATATATATATATATATATATATATATATATATATATATATATATATATATATATATATATATATATATATTAGGGTAAGGGTAATTAGGCAAGTTATTTTATAAAAATGACTTGTTCTGAAACTGTCGAAAAAATATATAGCTTAAAGGGGTTAATAATTTTGACCTTAAAACACTTTTAAAAAAATTAAAAACTGCTTTTATTCTAGTCGAAGACTTTCTCCAGAAGAAAAAATATTATCAGACATACTGTGAACATGTCCTTGCTCTGTTATGTAACATGCTGTAATTCTAAAATATTTACTGTTATTTTTAATATTCAGTAGCTTGTTATATAAAAACTATAACACTTAAAGATATATTTACAATCAACTAATTGCTAATTAACATGCTTATTGATAGCATATTGTCTGTAAAATTTGTTGACGCTGTTACAGGTGCACACACACAGAACCAGGATAGACTTTTGGGCCTTTCTATGTTGAGTTTGCATGTTGTTTCTGTTGGTTTCCAGTTTCTTCCATAGTGCAAAAATTTGCAGTATAAGTGAATTTTGGATAAACTAAATTTGCTGTAGTTTGTGATTAAGATAATGTGTGGTGTTTCCCTGCACTGAGGATTGTACCCTCAGGGCTGTGTAGCAGAAGCATTAGTATCTGATTGCGGACTTGCATATGCAAGCTGAGACACACAGTTTGACATGCAATGTCAGAAACAATGCACTCAAATAGAGCTAGTGACATCAAAGTGAGGGGTCGGGTTAGGAGCGGGGTTAGGTGTGCGCATTAAAATTGGTCAGCTTTATTTTTATTATTTTTTGTGTTCTGTAGAATAAGTAAATAAAACTTTGTTTTGTTTACAAAGATCAGCTTATTTACGAACACATTCATGTTATTCACATTCTACTGCTCAGTTCTCTGACATTTTTTTCTATATAGTTATTTTATTCATAAACAAAACATTTATGTCTATTTAATATTCAAATTAAATAAAAAAGAACAATGTTGTATGTGGCATTTAATCAAACAAAATCATTATAAAAATGTAGAATTGCAAAAAATAACACCAAGAAAACAGCACTTTAATTCAGTATTATTAGATTATGAATTCATTTGTAAAAATGTTCATTAAAAAGTAGTACTAATAGCAAATTAAATCCACCCAGTAAGTGGCGGTAGGACACTGTCTTAATTCATTCAAATGGAACTGAACAAAACATTAATGGATCAAAACATAATAAATGATGAAACTCGTTGCATTTATAGACATTTATAGACATACCAGGTAATATGAAAAAAAAATTATGAATTTTACTCATGCTGGAACATTTACATATAACAGATATAAATTTATATTCATAGCAGCCTTAAAGTAAAAATAAATCCATTATTGAGGAAATAAACTGAATTAATATGTGATAAGGTTACAAACATATACTTTCCCTGATAAGCAATAGCTTATTCCTATTCTTAATAACCTAAAGAATCATTTTCAATCTCAGAAAGTCTTATTTAGAACATGCAATTTAATTATTTTCAGAGAAAGTGTAGCGCTCTCACTGCCTGATGAGGGACAATAATGTTAATAAAACACAGGAAACACAGAACTGCTGCTGCTTCACATCAGAGTCTGTGTTTTGTTTGAGCAGCAAGCCCCTCCCATTCATTAGGTATGCAGTCCACAGGCAGAAGTAGCCAATCGGAAAAATGTAAATCCTTGCATCACATTACATTATTTTACAATATTTATTTTCTATTTTCTACTTCATAAAATGAAAGTGTACAGATTTAGAAAGACAAATTAACTTTGATTTTCAATTTCTAATAATTTGTAACCACTTCAAAGGCTCCCGTTAATTTAAAGTTAAACCGGAACTAAAAATACACAACACGCACTACACCCGATGTGTCACACACGGGCCACATCTGGCCCACATACAGCAGGCCACAACTCACACTACACCAGGTGTGTCACACGGGCCACATCTGGCCCACATACAGCAGGCCACAACTCACACTACACCCGGTGTGTCACACACGGGCCATATCTGGCCCACATACGGTAGGCCACAACTCACACTACACCCGGGGTGTCACACACGGGCCACATCTGGCCCACATACAGCAGGCCACAACTCACACTACACCCGGTGTGACACATACGGGCCACATCTGGCCCATATGTTTCCTGCCATTGCCAGAAGTGAGCCATATGTGCCTTAGTTGGCCTAGATGTGGCCCAGAACTGTATGCTATCTGGGTGGTAGTTTTGTCTTGCTTGTCCACCAAACATAGACCAGCATCACCAGCAATACTAAGATGGTAGACAAGCATGACCAGCAAGCCGAAGCTGGTCTACCAGCATAACCAGCAAGACCAAGGTGGTAGACCAGCATGACCAGCAAGACCAAGCTGGTAGATTAGCCTGACCAGCAAGCCGAAGCTGGTCTACCAGCAAGACCAAGCTTATCTACCAGCTTCACCAGCAAGACCAAGCTGGTCTACCAGCATCACCAGCAAGACCAAGCTGGTCTACCAGCATCACCAGCAAGACCAAGCTGGTCTACCAGCATCACCACCAAGACCAATCTGGTCCACCAGCATCACCAGCAAGACCAAGCTGGTCTACCAGCAAGACCAAGCTGGTCAACCAGCAAAACCAAGCTGGTCTACCAGCATCACCAGCAAGACCAAGCTGGTAAACCAGCTAAACCAGCATTGACCAGCATAGACCAGCATGAAAATCATGCTGGTCTTTGCTGGTTTTTTCAGCAGGGGAGGGCGACATATATCTTTAGATGTCTGAACGGGTTACTTTAATAAAATTGTCTGATGAATTTTGGAAAACAACAAAAGCAGTTGATCATAATTACAAAAAGACAAGCGTTGTCCTGTATCTGACAACTTACCTAACTAAAGTGTGTAACGGTTTTTTACATACCAAAGCAGTTTTTCTGGTAAATTCATGTTAACTTAAGAAAGAAACCAGTTTGGAACAAGTGCAGGATGAGTAAATAATGACAAAAGTTTCATTTCTGGGTGAGTTATTCCTTTTACTGAGATCAATCCTTGATCAATATCACATTGTTCATTTAGGCTATGGAGGACTGTATAGTAACTGTGACTGAGCCATGCTTCTCCAGGGCTTTTTCTCCATCTGCTTGCTTGCTGCCTTTGGCTTGCTTAGTTTGGGGATTGAAACATATTTACAATTCTGATTTATGTTGTAATTAACTTTTTGAACAATTCTTGACTGTAACTGAGCTTTTTTAGCAATACTTAATTATTATATCTAGTTTCTGAACTGAACCATATATAGCAACACTAAAGAATTTAGCTAGCAGAATTTATATTAGCTAAATGGCTACATTAGCAAATTAATATTATTTTTTTCCAGTTTTTTCCCTTTTGTTCCTGATTTTCCAAAAAATGACCTGTGATAATCAAGGCTTTAATAGATTCAAAATAGGCCGGACTGATATCACCAAGTTGAAGGTCTAAATTCTTAGCTTTGTTTATTTGTTTTCTATATACATTTATTACATGGTCATCCCATTAAAAAAATAAAGAACCTACAAATATTGTAATATTTTATTACATTGGGTTTATACTGTGTTTGTACTTTATACCATCATAAAACTAATACTAGTACACAAGCAAAATGCTAAATTAAGCTAAGAAATTGAACAACAGCCAGTATCATGTTGATGTTTAACATGAAACCCACAGAATGCTGATAAGCCAAGAAACAGTGTCTCACCGATTTGCATGTCGGCACAGGTATATGTGGTGTTCTTTACATAAACATTTATGAGGGTTATGCCCATTGTTTATGATATCAGCTCCTGCCAGCAAGCAAATGCAAGTGACTTCCATAATGACTTCCTCTTGCTTTTAAATTGCTGACCTTGCATAAAAGGTAAACATGGGACCATATTAAGAAAAAATGTTTCTTATGCTGTAAAAATGTATCAGATTTTTTTTTAAATGTTTTGCATAAATCTGCTAATTAACCTCAGTCCTGATCAAAACTACTAAATGTTTTTAAAAATTTCAGGATTTTACCTGTAGTTGCCAAGTTCACTAATGATGTCACTGATTTGGTGGAAAAAACACTCAAAATGACATATTTTCAATATACAAAGTAATTGTTGACTGGACTTTTTACCTTTTACCACAGTCTTGGACATGTGAACAATTAGTAACAACACTGTCTTTGATGTGTTTCATTTTTGTCCCTAATTCACTGTTGGTGGCTGTTTTTGCCCTATTGACTTCCATTATGACCACATTTGATGGTGCATAAATACACAGTCCTTGTTTTTATTTACTCCATGAATTTCTGAGAGCTGATATACATATTTTCATTTTCTCAGACTCCTCAAGGTAAGTGCACAAAGGTCACTCTCACTCTTTCACACTCTCAGACACACACTTTAATTTGCTGTTATGCTCTAAATAAAATTAAAAAACTAAGCTTTCATGCACAGGTCTATCTAAAGGGTTAATGATGCCAATTGATGATGAACAGTGAAAATGACTAATTGTAATCTCTTCCTAACAGGGTAAACCACCAACAATAAAAAATGCATGATTATATGGTGTCATGGTTTTGTAATAAAAAATTTGGTAACAGTGGAATCAATGGGGCAAAAACAGCCACCAACTTTAAATTAGGGAGAACAAAATGAAAATCATTTAAAAACAATACATCAATGACAATGTTGATTCACAAGTTCAAGATTTTATTCACCAAATCAGTGGCATCATTTATGAATTTGGCAATTAAAGAATTGAAATCCTGTATTTTTTCTAGTTTTGATCAGTACCAATGTGTTTAGGGGAATGTGTTTATTAAGGAATACAAGATAATTACTTTAAATACAAGGGAGAACTAATGAATCATGAATGACTGGTTAGTTAGTGTATACTTTCTTTCCTGTGACCCTTTTTTTATCGTCTATGTATTTCTAGCACAGTGAAAATATTCTTTAATCACATAACTTTTTTTCAACCTTTTTTTGCAGAATATATATTTTTAATTAAACTTTATGTAAAGGACAAAACTGTGATTTTGTGAAATCTGTGACAATGTTTTTGCAAAGTTACATTACCAGTAACTGTCTTATATGATGAAAAGCTTTTCCTTTGTTTCTTTGACAAGTTAAACAATGTGTCTTTAGAAAGAGAAACAGTCAAACAGTTAAATCACTATACACAGCGCACACACACACACACGACACTGTAAAAAAAAAAACATCTGTAAAATTTACAGTATACAAATGGCAGCTGTAATTACTGGAATTTAACCTTTAAAAATACAGTATAGGTACGTAAAATAAATTTCTAAATAATACAGTAAATGACCGTATTTGTACTTTTTTGTCATACACAAATGTTTTGAAGTACTAGGATCTACACAACATAATTTTGTTACACAGACGAAACACAACTGTAAGCAGGTGTGGATGAGATTATTTGATGAAGCAAAAACACATCATAAACAACTTTTCCCAAGCAGAGAACAAGCGTAGTAATTAAATGTGCTTTCATAAAACCACTAAACATCATAATGTTAACACACATAAAAATTATTTATCAACATTATATTTATCAACATAACCTCAAAAGTGTATAACTCAAGAGAAAAAAAAAGTTGAAGTCAGAATTATTAGCCCCCCTGTTTATTTTTTCCCCAATTTCTGTTTAACAAAGAGATTTTTTCAACACATTTCTAAACATAATACTTTTAATATTTCATTTCTAATAACTGAGTTTTTTTTATCTTTGCCATGATGACAGTAAATAATATTTTACTGGATATTTTTCAAGACACTTCTATACAGCTTAAAGTAACATTTAAAGGCTTAACTAGGTTAATTAGGTTAATTATGCAGGTTAGGGTAATTAGGTAAATAAACGATGGTTGGTTCTGTAGACAATTAGAAAAAATATAACTTAAAAGGGGCTAATAATATTGACCTTGAAATGGGTTCTAAAAATTAAAAACTGCTTTTACTCCTCCAGAAGAAAAAATAGTATCCGACATACTGTGAAATATTTTTTGCTCTGTTAAACATCATTTGGAAAATATAAAAAAGATTAAATCAAAAGGGGGCTTATAATTGACTTTTCTTTTATAATTAGCTTATAAAAGTTTCATGCAGGAAATTCATGGAAACGGATTTACTATAGCATTTTTACTGTTTTTTTTTTTTTTTATCGTTGAAATCATGGACATTTTGCGTGTATGTGTAGTGGTACAGGAGAATGGGTCACATTAATTATTATTATTTGTAATTATATTTTTATCATTATGTGAAAAATTCTACATGTATTAAAAATGTAAAGTAAATATAAATACACCAAATTCTATTTCATATTAATTTAAATCTACAAGACCAATGTCATGTTGCTGTAGACAGGCTGAACAGGTTTTCTTCAAACGACCTGTTGTCAGCTGTTTTAAGAGACTGACAGTACAGTCGATTCAGCACCGGAGCTTCAATAATGAACCAAATATTTTTGTTTGGTGGTCATGAACTGGGTGTTACAAGTAGGAAAGATTTTTGCCCTTGAAAAAAGGGAAAATGCAAACAGCTTTCTCTTCCTGAGCTTCAGCGGATATCTGTTTCCCTCACAGGATGTCATTCCCACCCTGAAGCCCCTGTTTTCCCTGCACCTACTGCACAGTCGTTCCCTCACGCACATGGCCTAATCGCAGAACATTGCATTCCGTTCATCTGATTTCCTCATATGCTGTTATATCTTACATAACATCCTCAGATGGGATCATTTAAATAATTCATATGTCAGTTTAAGGAACATATGGACAAAACTCTGTGCTTGCCTTGAACAGATCCTTTGACTGAGTTCTGCCAGCAGCAAAAAACAAAACCTGTCATGACTCAAAAAGAGAAGGGCATTCAAATCAATGCAAACGAAGTCAAATGTCAGAGGCTGTTTTTGCTTTGAAGAGACAGTCGCATTCTTGACCTGTTAAATAAATGTTGCATGATTTTTCAAAATGACGCACACACCTTTCTCTTAAAGAGATAGTTCAAACAAATGATTTGAAATCTGTCATTATTTAAATTCACTTGTCCCAAAACTGAGTTTTTGTTGAACACAAACGAAGATATTTTGAAGAATGTTCAGTTATTTGTTTGCATGTCAATTGCTGCTTTTTTAACATTTGCAAATACTTCAAGTATTTTGTTTAATGAATATATAAAAGCACTTGAGTGTAAGTAAATGTTGAGGATTATTTTCACTTTTGGCTGAACTGTCTCTTTAAGATGAAACTTTTTGGAAAAATCATGATCTCAGTCTACCAGGTAAATTGTGTGACTAATATTGCCTGACATGCGGTGTCCGGAAAACAGGCAAGTTCCTGTCCTTTGTACAGTCATTGTAGGACCAGGCAGGAATTATCCACCTATTGCTGACATCACTCTTGCATATACGCTCAATCAGGATATTGCATATTTGGGGGATATTTCGTCATTAATTTAGCCTCTTAAAATCAACAAATCATAAGACATAGTTACAATAGTTACATAGATAATCTTAATTCAGTTTCAGTTATAGAATAAACTCTTTTGTAAAACTACTGTATGTAATTAAATAAAATATAAAAAATATATATATATCAGTAAATTAATTTAATTATATAAAAAATTTTAATACTGAATTTTTGTACCAAGCTTACATTTTCAAAGCTTCTATATATCTCAGGAATAATCATTGAAGTGTCAATAGAGACCAAAACTCAAGGTTACTTCATTTTTCATATTCATATTTCATACTTCATTTCATGCATAACAAATGGATTGTAACTATAAAAACAATTTATCACACATATATATATATATATATATATATATATATATATATATATATATATATATATATATATATATATATTTATTTTTTATTTTTTTTTTTTTTTTACTATTAATAAAGGGATAATTATTTAAAATAATTCATTCATTTTCCTTTGGCTTAGTCCCTTTATTCATCAGGGGTCGCCACAGCAGAATGAACCGCCAATTTATCCAGCTTATATTTTACACAGAGGATGCTCTTCTAGCTGCATATTGGTACTAACCAACGCGAACAAAGGGAGAACATGCAAACTTCACACAGAAATGCCAACTGACTTAGCCGGAACTCGAATCGGCAACCTTCTTGCCGTGAGGCGACAGTGCCAACCACTGTGCCTCCAAGCCACACCTTAAAAATAATTATAGAGAATTCATTCATTTTCTTTTCGCCTTAGTCCCATTATTAATCTCGGGTTGCCACAGCGGAATGAACCGCCAACTTATCCAGCATATATTTTACTCAGCGGATTCCCTTCCAGCTGCAACCCATCACTGGGAAACATCCATACACACTCATTCACACTTATACACTACGGACAATTTTAGCGTACTCAATTACCTATAGTGCATGTCTTTGGACTTGTGAGGGAAACCGAAGCACCCGAAGGAAACTTACACGAACACGGGAGGAACATGCAACCTCCACACAGAAAAGCCAACTGAAACAGCAGGGCTTCAAACCAGCGACCTTGCTGTAAGGCAACAATACTAACCACTGAGACTCTGTGCCACTTCTTAAAAATAATAATAGGAAATAAATAACGTAGTTATTTATTTTTCCTCATGTAGGCTAGTTTTAAATCAGGTTCTTTCTTCTGTTGAGCACAAAAGAATGTATTCTGAAGAATGCTGGTAAGCACCCATCCACAGGGCAAAAAACTTTAAAGGTCAAGTAGTGCCAGCTACATTACCAGCATTCTTCAAAATATCTTCTGCGTTCAACAAAAGAAATAAACTCTAATAGATTTTGTGCAATAATTATGACATAATTATTATTGGTTTTTAGTTGAACTATCCCTTTAATTATTGTAATTATATCAGCCATATTGTAATGTCATACATCATATTGTAATTTACTCATAGTATATAGCTTAATTTGATTTGTATTTTGTAATTAAATTATAGCTTACTTTCAACAGCATCCCATCAAAACATGATTTTGCAAAGCTTTTTTAGCAGATTTTTCTATTTTAAAAACATTAAGAATTGTATTTTACTGACTTGTCCTCGAAACATGTCTTCAGACTAAGTATAGAGAGCAGCAGGATGCATTCACTTATGAACAGTCATATTTTCATAGATTATGGAGATGGGCGGAGCCTCTTTTCGTCGGCTAAATGAAGCTGTTTCTCCTCACTAGAGTCTCAATGGATGAAGGCGAGTGGAAGCTGGCGTAGAGCGGTCTGCATATTCATTTGCTTCACAAGGATTTATGTCCATCTATTCAGCAATTTATGGATTATGCGAATGACATTTTGACCAGCCCCTGAACTGGTTTACGATGAGCCCAGTGTGTGTCCTCCTAATGTGATTAATTTTTTTTTTTTTTTTTGGTTTGTTTTTGTGTTTGTTTCACAAACCAGTGCTAAGGGTAGCCTAGTAATCTTAGTATAGGACGTTATTTACATCAAGTGTCTTCGCAGCATGAACATGGATGAAGACAACCGAGGTGAGGTTTCTGTTTTATTCGCAAACACAACCAGCTGTCAGTCTCTGGTTTGTCAGAAAACCAAACCACCTACATAGACAGCATTTTTGAGTGTAACAGGCGCGTGCGTTTATTTGAGAGAGCGTTTAGATGTCCATCACTAGAATGACAGCTTACTCTGGTTATTTACTGTAAGATAGTTTATCCTTCTTCAGTACCTAATGGCGTATGTTTAAGAAAGTGAACTTTACAAAATTTCTACAATTCCCACTTTTAATAGGTTCAATGATTTAAAAATCGTTTGTTCATACTTTTAACAGTTTTGTTTTTATTAAACGTGTTTAATTTTACGCGGAATAGCGTATAGTGTTGTTATTATCGTCGAAACGACGCGTTATCGCTGTGTTTTAATGAGAATTTGAATATCGTCTAATTGCCGGAGCTGTTCATATGGCTGTTCATATGTAGGTCGTCAGTTTGTTTGATGTGGATCCTTTGAAGTAGCTCTTGAGATGTTTATGAGTACAGTTGTGGTGCCAAGAGAGATCATGAGGCATTTAATTAGTCAAGTGCTCCTGTTTTTATAGAGAACTGTATAAATGTATTAATTAAAAACACTACTTTTAGAATTCTCCAGTTTGAGGACTGTGCTGTAGAAGCAGCACTGACCTTTTGCGCAATTACGAGAATGATGATGCTTGGGTTATACATCAGACCAACATCTTTCATTTAAAATGGTTCCATCTTTTAGCCTAGAAGATGGTAATCACAACAATATCATATTTTACATACATACTTTCACAGAATTTTTTAAATAAAAAAAAATAAAGAGCATAATAAAAAATACTTTTATGCTGCTAAAATGGTTTCTCTTGTGTTTTTCATCCAAATTTTGGCAAACTTTTTCAATAAGTGGCAGGAAGACGTCTACCGACACTGGTGTAAACCTCAAAAGCACGCTATGGTTAACCCAGAGCAAATACCTTAAAACTTTGTTACATTTTACCACGTGTTATTTTGTGCACCGTGCCCCCCTAAAGGAAGAAAAAAAGGGCAAGTTTGTTCATTTAAATCTTATTTGCTAAAGAATATAGCTTAATAAAAAGCAGAAGGTAAAGAGTTTTTTTTTTTTTTGTCACTGAACACACATGAACACAGTATAATATGTAGAGCATTTTAATAGATCCGCTTTCAATTTAAATGATTCACTCAGCTTCAAATGCACTCTGGGTTAACACTTTACAGGTTTGCTTAATATATAAGCATTTTACATATTACATTTCATTAACCCTGCAGGGACAGGACGTCAACATTAAATCATATTGACTTTGTACCCCAATGTACCCCAACGTCGTGGAGATGTTGAATTTTGTTTGGAAATTAAAATTGGGTTGATGTCAGAACCCAACATCAGGCCAACGTCACTGTTCAACGCCCAACCTAAAATCAACCAAATATCAACGTCGAATCATGTTACAACTTGAAGTTGTGTGGACATTACCACTATGACACCTATCAGACGTTGGATTTTGGTCACTTTCCAACACAACCTAAAATCAACCAAATATCAATGTAATTTGATGTCGTCAAATGTCAAATGAACGTTATATTTTACTGTCTAAAGCAGCTTTTTTCATATGAAGGGCCAAAAACCAAATGTCATTAATTGAGAGCCATGGGCTGAAGATAAATATACCAAACTATTTAACATTAAAGTTGCCATGGGTATTATTTCATAATATATAATTATTAAAAAATCAATTTGAATTATATTATCTAATGCATTATAACTTATTCCTATAAAAATATAAACAACCTCATTTATAACACAATGGAGTTCAATGCTGAATACACTAGTCAAGCAGAATCTGCCTTTGGCTTGATTTATTCTTTTTGTAACTTAACAATAATACAAACAAACAAATTTTGAAATGACCATCTCTAAACCATCCCCATAATTTCCCTTCTCTTCTCAGATGGGATGGTGGGCCAAACCAAAAGTTAGCATGGGCTAACTTTGGCCCGCAGGCCCTAGTTTAAGCATCTCTGGTCTACAGTAAATGCCAACACAAGTGCAAAACTATGTAACAAAAATATGTTAGCAGAAGTAGAAATAAAGACTAAAAGCATTTCCAAACCCAAAATAGTCCACTGAGTGAGTCAATTAAACATGTGAGCAAATTCACACAATGAGTGCACTGAAAGCACTCATTGGAGAGCATCCATTTTGTCGAGTTTTAGTTAAGGGTTATCCACTGGTCATTGAAGTGCGTTTGGTGTTAAAATCTGTGCACTCTATGATGCCCTGTGCTAAATTTATTACTTGATATTTGTTGGCCATTACGGACTAAAAAATGACATAGGAACATAGTTAATAATAACACACTCTAGATTGAACGTTTTAGGTAATGTAGTATGATTACTTTTATGTAATAAACTAACTTTATGATATTGATTTAATTATGACATCAGTTTTTTCCATGTTAGAGAAAAAATACAAAAGTGAAAAAAAAAATACACTCATAAGGTGCATTAAATGTTTCATCAGCATTTTCTAAATGCGGGGATTACGAAAGAACTGCTGGGAGTTGGTAACTTTATATATATATATATATCCCAGCGGATGCCCATCACTGGGAAACATCCATAAACTCTCATTTACTCACACTCTACGGACAATTTAGCTCCCCATTTGACCTATAGAGCATGTCTTTGGACTTGTGGGGAAAATCCACGCAAACACAGGGAGAATATGCCAACTTCACACAGAAATGCCAACAGCTGAATCTAATCATGTGTATGTTCAAATGTAGTTGGCTTGAATTGGTTAGTGGGCACGTGTACTTTCTTATACCAACTTATGTCATCTGTATTGATATTAAATTTGATGCCTTTACCCTGACCGTAAGCATGTGGTTTTTGTATTATCGTGTTGACCATTGTGGGTAAATGTCAACTTGCTGGAACCTGAATTTGGACAACCCCCATTTGACTTTGAGATGAATAACATTTTTCTGCAGTGATTCTGCAGTTCAGTTATGGAATCATCTAAACAGGGATTTAAGATAATGGTAGTGATTCAGTTTGTTGATGTTATTCTTTGAGTTGTTTTGGTATATCATTGTAAAAAAAAAAAAAAAAAGACCTTAAAGGCAGACATGTTCAGCACCTTTGAGCAGCCAGATTCATTGCCATGTAGATTTACAGCCGCAATCACTTTATCTGACCAAGACCAATTGTAAATGTCCACAAGAACAAGAAAGCACAAAGCCATAGAAGTACCATTAGCTCACTAGGTCTTTCCTCTTCTATCATGATTCTGAAAACTTCAAAGCTTTGGACTCAATGGCTATTTGTCTTATCTAACCGTGGGAAAAAGCAAATGGAAAAGCGTTTTCCCTCCATTTCATTGGCAGATGGTTGACTGCAAAGATAGTCTGCTGTGACACGAAGGACAGCCCTCTTAACATTCTCTATCAGAACCACAAACTCATGTCCTTTTTAGTATATACAGTTGAAGTCAAAATTATTAGCCCCCCTGAATTATTAGTCCCCCTGTTTTGTTTTCTGCCAATTTCTGTTTAACAGAGAGGTTTTTTTCAACACATTTCTAAACAATAGTTTTAATAACTCATTTCTAATTTGCCACAATGACAGTAAATAATATTTTACCTGATATTTTTCAAGACACTTCTATACAGCTTAAAGTGACATTTAAAGGCTTAACTAGGTTAATTAGGTTAACTAGGCAGGTTAGACTAATTAGGCAAGTTATTGTATAATGATGGTTTGTTCTGCTAATAATTCTGACCCTAAAATGGATGTTAAAAAATTAAAAAAATACTTTTATTTTAGCCGAAATAAAACAAATAAGACTTTCTCCAGAAGAAAAAATATTATCAGACATACAGTGAAAATGTCCTTACTCTGTTAAACATCATTTGGTAAATGTTTAAAAAAAAGAAAAAAAAAATCAAAGGGGGGCTAATAATTCTGACTTCAACTGTATATGTAAAACGGCACTATGGAGGTTCTGTGTGGTTCCTGTGTGGTTGCAAAGATGTTGTGAGTGGTTGCTATAGGGCATGATTGCTTCATTTTTGTACTTTTTTGTTTCCTAAGTGCTGACAAAGAGTGACACATGCATTTATTTTTTTCCATCAATGCAGAGGTTCAAATGGCATTTGTTCCTAAAACATAATTAAAAAAAAAAGTTCGAAAAAGGTAGGTTTTTCTGCAGTGCAATAAGAAGAAGCCGTCCATGTTTGGGTCCCCAAAGAATCTTTTATTTAAAAAATGAATATTTTGTCACCTTAGAATTATAAAGTTCTATTGTGCATTTGTGTCAAAATTGAGTTCAAATATTTAACTAATAAAAAAAATCACATAATGTAAATAAGTTTATATAAGTTGTTTACATTTTAAGACCTTTTATTTTAAAAATAAAAAAGGTTTTATATGCAAAGTTAAACGCTATCTTGGCTCTATAAGGTTTTTTTTGTGAGTCAATCAGCATTTCGAATGCACGCACAAGGACCGATCAGGATTAGCTTTCTTTGCCATTCCGCCAACTAAATAATGCTGCACCACACAAAATTGAGCAGAAACCTGAAAGATGTGTGTAAATGTGATGATTTCGATTTTTTACATTGAGATGAAATGTTCAATTTTACATTGTTAAAAAAATGTATTATATCAAATGTTTAATATTTTTATTTGTGTGTGTTTATATAGTTAGTGAAACATTTTTTAGGGTTTATTAAGCTTGTTTGCTCATTGTCTGTTTTCTTTTAAAGACTTTAAATTTGATGTACTATGAAGAATGGAAAATTCTTAATTTAATTCATGGTGCATATTATTCAATAAATATAATTCAATAATTCATATAATTCATATAAAGCATATATTTCAATAAATATTACCATAACTAATACATAAAATTAACTGCTGCACTGGACAAAATATTTAGCACAGCCTTGTATGCTTAATTCGAACAAGAAAAAATACTAAATACTAAAACATTAAATAAATGTTATAGAAAGCAAAAATGTAACTTTCTCAAACATCAACAATGCCAACAACCCCCCATTTTTTTATTAAATGAATAAGCAGACTGATTATATTTCCTAATAAGTAGTGCTTTAATTTATGATCTGCCAAAAAGAACCTCATAAATCTAATCAAAAAATGACTTTAGAATTAGAAGGTTCTGCATTTTCCCTGTTTTTTTTTTTTTTTTTTTACCCCAATTAGCAAATTGAAAAGAATTTTGATATTTTACATTTAGAGTACATTTAGGGTCTCTGTCATGTTAATGTATGAAAGAGACATGCATATTGTTTGCTGTATTGAATGCAAAAACTTTGAAGCTCAATATCTCAAAAACATTTAGAACGCAGATAGAACCTTATAATTCAAAGGTGATGATTTATTCTTTATTATTTAAAGACAATTTTTCCTCATTAATATGAAAGGGCTTATCAATTTGAAGACATTTTTTACCTTTTGTGTAATAAAAACATATCATAGAAGTTTTAAGCATAAATTCCGTCTTTTCTACCATGTCAGTTGCACTTGTTAAGAAAGTGAGTGAGGAAGCACATAAATACACATTTTGGCCAATTTATGGAGTCACATCCATTATTTAATACAATTACTTTCATTTTTTTTTAGGTGACATGCAATTAAAGAGTTACTTAGTAGCAAAGATTGTATCTGTTTGCTGACATTGTATCAAAACACCCACGAGTGGCTGCGTGTGTTATTTGGTAACTGCAAAGTTTACAAAAACGTGCTTCACCTCGCTTAAATACCATGTAAACTTATATTTTTGTATTAAAGTTGTTGAAAAGACTATTACTAACAATTTGTATGAATGCAAGTTTGTGACGATACACTTAATGACTGTAACGGAATTGTTTATGTTTGGATTACAGAGCTAGCCCATATATGCAGAGCAGTTGTACGATACTTTGATACTTTGCAAAATGTTTAATCCTTACGAAGCATACTGAAACAATGTGCTATAGTACATATGGTTTATGTGGACTAAGTAATAATCTGTGTGTGAATAATATTTATGAATGAAGTATGAATATGTATAATGCATAATGAATGAGCCAAGAAAAGGGTTTGTTGTGCACTGTTTACTGATGTTGTTAATCACATGTATAGACTTTTATAAGCATTATTACAGCATAGAAATATTTATGAAGTGATAATATATTGCGATCAAATAAACATTACACGAACAGTTTGACTGTTGACTGCAACTCAACTCTGACCTTCTCATATTTTTATCAATTTGATATTTAAACTGCAGCATCACCAATTAAACAGCGGGCGTGCTTCACTTTTACATAAGAAACAAACCATATTTTCCCAAGTTTTGTATACAATGATTACATTTCCTTTGATTTCAAGGATGTGAAGTACTGTAGTTCCATCAAGAACATTTAAAATATAGGGGGTTTTTGCACAAACAGGTTATTTAAATTTTTTTTAAAGGGTCTTTTAGTTTAGATAAAGATATTTACCACATTATGAAAAAATGTTTATTTGAGGAACCCAAAAATAGTCTGTTTATGGTGCAATTTACACTAGGCATGGGCCGTAATAAGTTTCTGGCGGTATGATAACCTTGGACAAAAATATCACGGTATTGTGATTACTGCTCTAAAATAAGTTGTTTTTAAAAGTCTGTGTAAAAAAAACAACTTGAACACAATATATTTTATTTTAGAAAAGATTTAAAAGATTTTTTTAGTAAACATGTCAGGCTAAATAGTTAAAATAAGTCTTTGACTTCTGTTGTCTTCATTTGTTTCAAAACCATAGATTTCTTTACAACATAAAACATATACCTAGGAACAGTATTGCAGATAAAGTTTTAAAACCTTGATTTTTCCCAACCACGCGTAGGTTTTAAATCATTTTAAACAGGGCTTAATTTTCCTTTGTTTATGTAAAGCTATCAATCCAACACACATCCAATCACCAACAATAAATCTCAATTAAACTTTTAGCAAAACTCTATTTTTACTTTACTATTACTTTATTTATTGTCTATTTGATATGGGCGTCACAATTACACTGGACAAACCCAATGCATTTGTCCAAGGGAGGCTTGATATAAAATGAACGTTAAATAAATACATATACACAATAATATATTTCTTTACATACAATTGCTATAAGGCAAAAGCGAAAAAAAACAACTTTTTTTAAGTAGAAAAATTAGCATGTGTACAACTAGGGTCTGCTTGATTTGACACATTTAAAATATGTGGCCATAAAATTACTAATTAGAATTTGTCTCTTGATAGGGCAAGTAAATATTTTTTTGGCTGGGCTAAGAAATATAGTTGATAATATAAATAAGAATTGCTAAGAAAAACCTTAGCGTTTAACCCTACATTAGTCTGAAATTTAATTCTAGATGTTTTTAAAAAGGTCTTAAAAAGTCTTAAATTTGTCGACGCCAGTGGTGTAGTGGTTAGTGCGTCGACACACGACCCGAGTTTGATTCTGCCTTGCAGTCCTATGCCGATCTTTCCCCCTCTCTCTGCTCCTCATGCTTTCCTGTCAATTCTCTCTACTGTCCTATCGAATAAAGGTGAAAACCCCTAAAAAAGGGTTGTCCCAATGGCTTAGTGGTTAGCACAATCACCTCACAGCAAGAAGGTCGCTGATTCAAGCTCCGGCTGGGTCGGTTGGCGTTTCTGTGTGTAGTTTGCATGTTCTCCCTATGTTCGCATGATTCCTCCGGGTGCTCCAGTTTCCTCTACAAGCCAAAGACATGCGCTAGAGGTGAATTGAATAAGCTAATTTGACCGTTGAATATGTGTGTGAATGCAATAGTGTATGGGTGTTTCCCTGCTGCAAGGACATCAGCTGCCTAAAACATGTGCTGGATTAGTTGGCAGTTCATTCCGCTGTGGAGACCCCTGATTAATAAAGAGACTAAGCTGAAAAGAAAATCAGTGAATAAATGATTAAAACCTGCAGAAACCCTGAAGAAGATCGAGATAGTTGAAAACCTGTAACCACTGACTTTCAAAGTTGGGAAAACAAATACTTAAAGTCAATGGTTACAGGTTTGCAGCACTCATCATTATGAAAGAAAGTCATAATGGTTTAAAACAAGTAAATGATGACAGATTTTCTTGTGCAGCCTAGTGTGAACCTTTCATTATAAGCGTCAAAGACAAACAAAGAGGCAGATTTTCTCCGACTGATTAAAGGAGAGATAGTGAGGCCAGGCTCTCATTAACATTGTCTGCGTCTGATGCCACCGGTGTCTGGTCCAGGCTCTCCTGAGGAGCCGTCTGGCACCAGGCAGAACACAGGCAGTGGTCAAAGCCTTGTCAGTGGTGTGACTTCACCAACAGAGATCTGAAGGACACCGGACCTGGCAAAACCTGCTTAAGGTCATCACAATGTCAGCCATGTTATTATATCAAAAACATTGTAGTGTTTTCATTGTGCTGCTGTGCAATGTCCGTTCTGATTACTGATAGATCTGAGACATCTTGCTGCATGAGATTTGATGCTTATTTTTGCTGCTAGATTTTAATACGAGGTTAAATCTGGGAGTAATACTTTATTAGGTAAAGATGTGGACTCATCCTTATTATTGTCAGCGGATGGGACTGGAGAATGAGAGTGAGCTTTCAGTGTTTGTTTTGCCGCATATGGAGTTGATTTGAGGAAAATCTGGAGGGCCTTCCAAGACATTTTATGAGCTGTAGCACCAGCTTAACTGTGTTGAAAGGAGTGGGTGGTGAATTACTGTTATTAAACATAAATATTTTCATATTGGAGTCAAAAATGTGAAGGGGAAATGTAAAAAATCCTACACAGATTTTTGATGGGGTTGTTAAAACCTTTTGTCCCAGTAGGAGATTTCAAAACAAACAGTCACTAGTACAAAGGACCGTTGTCCAGTTTTCCACCCGCTGATTTCAGGACTGTCCCAGAGCCCTGTTTCTTTCATGTCAGGAATGCAGGGTTCGAGAGCCATGCATTCTTAAGCATTAGTGTTTTATCACTTACAGGTTCTGTAAATGGAAAAAGGCACATTTAAAGGGAGGGATGTGGGTGTTATGTGTGAAGATTTTGCCATCAGTCATGATAATAATTGAATTGATTCGTTTATTGAATCACATGTAATAGGATGTCAAGAAGACAAATGACAGGAAAATAATCAGGTTGGTACGTGAATGTTGAAAATATGCTGAAAAGAGCTTTAGTGGTTAATTCATGTTTCTAAATTTTATTTAAAGTATTTTTTTAAACTGTTCCAATTTTCAAGATGGGTGACTTTTCATTTTTAAATGTAATGTTCTCTAATGCTCACAAATAGGCGAGGGCCGGTATAAGATTGTGACGGTATGATAACCTTGGATAAAAATATCACGATATAACAGTATTGTGATTGCTGCTCTAAAATGTATTCTTTTTAAATGTCTGGGTAAAAAAAACAATTTCCTCCTATTGAACACAATATATTGTATTTTAAGAAACATTTAAATTGTTTTGGAGCAGTAACTTTTGATGTGGTGGGTATTTTTCTTCTGGAGATACTGTTGCCCTAAGAAACGAAATAAAACAGTTGTAAAAAAACACATTAACAAACTGTACATATACCGTTGGAATGGTAGTAAATTCTGGCGGTTTAAAAACATTGACTTTCCAAAACGCAATAAACCTTATCATCCCATGCCTACTCACTAGTATTTTTTAAATAAAAATACAGTTAATGTTCTTGATATACGGTAAAAATGATTAAACAACTAATTTCTATTTTAATTTTAAATTGCAATTTATGCCATTGATATGGCAAAGCTGATTTGCATTTCTTATGCTTATTGCCCAAGATCTAATTCTTTTTTTGTATTAATGCTGAAATTTATTTGTAATTATTTAAAAAAAATTTAAACTTTGATTCAATTTTCTAGGCCTATTGGAAAAAAACTGAGATTGTGATATTTTGTTAGTCTGTGATAAATATTGCCTCATGAAAATAATTTCACAAGATATATATTAAATAAATTATATTATATAAATTATATATATATAATTTTAGAATGATTGGGATTTTGTCAGGTCTATCTGCATAAAATATAATAAATTACAGGCATAGATGAATACAATTGAACAAATGAAATAAACAGTTTTATGGATTCCTGTGGAATCTTAACAGTATTGAGGTACAGAAACAAACTAACAATGTGCAAAATAACAATATTTGATAATTAAATACAATTAATTTTGTTAAAGGTTCAAACCTTATAATTTATAATAAGATTTGAACCCTTATAACCTTATAATTTTTTGGTACAAATTTGTTTAAAATGTTACAGTTAAAGGTCTTAAAAAAAAAAAAAAAACTTTGATCTATCTGGATTAAACTTTCCATTAATCCCACAAATCAGCTAAATTTTGGTGGCTGGTTAATATAATTGACAGATCCTGCAGCATGACTAATGTAGATTCGCAATTGATGCTGAAATATTGCGCAGCCTGACATTTTCCTGTTACATCCTTGCTTATATATTTTTCTTTAAACTTTGGAATGGTACAGTTTCACTAAACTGTAAAAAAGTCTGATCATTAACCAAATTTTCTGTTTATTTATGCTTATTTGCATTATTCTTTCTGACATTTTAATTTGAAATTTAACAAAATTCCTTTTATAGACCCTTTTAGTTATATGTTAAAAAATAATGAGTCATTAATTATTGAATTAGAGTACAAAAGAGCAGTAATGAGAATAATCTTTCTGTTATTTTTGCACACTTTTTTTTCCATTTTATTAGTTGCTACATGTTTTGTCCAAATCAACCTAAAATAAAGACACAGACTTGTTGGTTTTTACATTACATATAGACTGTCCTCATTAAAGTTGCCTTCATTCAATCAAGACTTTACTATTAAACTGGGAATATAGGAACAGATGCTGGCGAATATCCCAATTGTTTCTATGCAAATAGTATTATTTGTGATATAAATACATTCAGAGGGGCTCTAAGAGGATAAAGAGAACAGTGTGATAGAATAGCAACTTTTTTCTCTCTTTTCGAATAGAGATAAGCTCTCTGCCTATTCCATCTGTCTCTCTCATTAACAGTAATGTAAGTATATTTTCGTGTCAGAAAAGAAAAGACTTGCACCATTCATGAAAATGATATAAGAAGAAATGGCTCTTATTGTGACTTACAATAGTAAGATTTTTTTCATTATTTATTATTTTTATTATAAAAGATGCAAAATTGACTAACGTGTAGCTCAAACCTTTACAGAATTTAATTTAAAAATTACTAATAGAATAAAAGTAGATGAATAAATATGCGTTTTTGTGTATGTGTGTGGGACAATTGCATGTGTAGAGCAGACTTCCTGTGCTGTGGGCCTGCTCTGAGTGTGTGGTTAATATCAATGGGTAAGCCTGTGGATTTAGAGCAGCTGGCGGCCAGTGTGACTATTGAGAATACGGATAAGATATAGTTAGAGGGATTGAGGCCAGTGTGTAGATTAAAGGGGGTGTTGGGAGACCAGGATGCAATGCTTCCTGCAAAAACCCTTTCAAAATAAATAACTATTTTCACACTCAGAACTTTATCATCAATCTAACCATCCAATCATTTCTGTCTTTCTTTTTTGTAGAGAATTTGTTACTTTTATTTAGCGAGGATACACAAATCAAAAGTGACAGTTTATAAATAATACAAATTTTCCATATAAAATAAATACTGCCCTTTTGATCAAAAACCCTAAAAAATACAACCCTAATTCAAAAAAGTTGTGAATTGTAAAATACAATGAATCTTAAGAATCTGTAAACATATATGATCTTATATAATGGACAAAAATACAGAAATATGAAATGATTTCAAGTGTTTTTACTGGCAAACTTAAAAATATTTAGCAAATTTGGGATTAAGGAACAAATTGAGATTTTGATTGCTACAACACACTCCAAAATATTGGGAAAAGGACAAAATAAAATTGAAAATGTTATAGTTCAATATTTTTAAAACTGCAAATTTGGGTATAAAAGGAGCATCTTAGAATTGGTATGCGCCAAAATCATGAGAGGATTGTCAGACACATAAAAAAAAAAAAAATTCTTAGATGCAAAATTTGCTAAGAATTTAAGTCTTTCATCAACTATCACATTGCTTTTACAATGTAGATTGTGTCAAAGCAGCTTAACATAGAAGTGCTAGTAAATTAAAACTGTGTCAGTCCAGTTTTCGGAGTTGAAGTTCACTTTAGTTCAGTTCAGCGTGGTTTACTTTTCACTGCTGAAAGTCCAAACACTGAAGAGCAAATCCAAAGACAATTTTAAGTCTGTGGAGAAAGCTACAATGTACATTTCTTTTCTCTGCACTGATGCTGTTAGGTTGCTTGTATGTTGGGGTTTCTGAGAAAAATGAACGTTGAGTTTTCAAATACCATGTAACCATTCGGACATCTAGCCAGGTAAACTGCATATTCAGGAATAACATGAATTCTACAGTGACACATACTGCCATCAAGATTTTATCTTTTATGGCCAGCCTGCAGTCCTGATATGTATCTTATTGAAAATGTATGGCCCTCATGAATAGGAGAATGTTAAGCAGCAAATGAGCAGCTGAAGTCTTGTGTCAGGTCAGGCTGGGCAAAATTTGTATTCTTATTCCCAAACAATTAAAGGGTTAGTAAAGCCAAAAAAGGAAAATTATACTCAGCCTTGTGCTGTTGCAATCAACCCGAGACCTTTGTTTGTTTTCAGAACACAAATTAAGATAATTTAGATGAACTCTGAGAGCTTTTTCAACCTCAAGACAGCAACAGTCAAAATCCAGAAAAAGCAACCTGAACATTGTCAAAACATTCCATGTGACTTTAGTGGTTCATTTGTAACACAGCTACAAGAACGCTTTAGTGCACAAAAATAAAAAAATCTTAAGGTCAGGGTATTCATTTCCTAGCAATGAGTCTTTTTACATTTACTTTATTCAGTTTTACAGTGTTTTTAGAGCTTTTTCTTGACATTTTTACTCAAAATTAGTTGAAAAGTTTGTGTCTGTTTCCTGATAAATATAAATAAAACATGCGGCTCACTACTTCTATCAGCAATTTAACAGATCAATGTACCAAGTAAAAAAAATTTAATGCAAGGGTGCTGTGCAAATTTGGGTTTGGATGAGCTATTTTTTCGTTCATTCATTCATTTTCTTTTCAGCTTAGTCCCTTTATTAATCTGGGCTCGCCACAGCGGAATAAACCTTCAACTTATCCAGCATATGTCTTACACAGCAGATGCCCTTCCAGCTGCAACCCATCTCTGGGAAGCATCCATACACACTCATACATTATGGACAATCTAGCCTACCAAATTCACCTGTACCGCATGTCTTTGGACTGTGGGGGAAACCGGAGCACCCAGAGGAAACCCACGCCAGCATAGGGAGAACATGCCAACTCCGCACAAAAGTACCAACTAACCCAGCCGAGGCTCAAACCTTGCTGTGAGGCAACAGCACTACCTACTGAGCCACCGTATTGCCCAACCTAACTATAATGTAATGCAATTGAAATTCTAATTAAAAAGAAAGTTGATGTGACATCTTGTTAAACATGCCTCTGTTCCAACTTTATTGGAGTTTGTTGCAGCCATTAAATAATAAAAAAAAATGTTTACAGAATAATATACAATGTGCTCAGTGGAGTGGTGGCTAAATGGTTAGCACTGTCACCTTACAGCAAGAAGGTTGCTAGTTCGAGTCCCAGCTAGGTCAGTTGGCATTTCTGTGTGGAGTTTGCAGTTCATTTAAAGGGATAGTGCATCCAATAATGTAAATTTACTCACTGTTTACTCACTCTCAAGTGGTTCCAAGCCTTTGTTTCTTTCTTGTGAAATTTTGAAGAAAGCAGAAAACCTGCACCCATTCACCACCATAGTATGAAAAACAAATACTATGGTGGTCAATAGTTTCCAGGTTTCCGGTAGTCTTCAGAATATCTTCTGGCATTTTTAACAGAAGAAAGAAACTCGTTCACGTTTGGAACAAATAAAAGGTGAGTAAATGTGACAGAACTTTCTTTTTTTTAATGGGATCTTTGATTATATAAATTCAGCCTTGATGAACACTAAACACGTTTTTCTAAAGCATTGAAAATCTTCTCCACAATGCATGTATGGGATACATTTAGTAAATGCTGAAATTTAAGACACTGCATTATTTTCACACACAGATGCAGTAGTTTCCAAGCAATGTATCACTCATGCTAAAGGAATGAAGGTTTTGCTTTGACAGTTGGGCATGCAGTCAGCATGCCTGTTTTCCCACAAGACACAGTGCAGGGGGTGGGATGTTATCACCAGCCACAAATGCTTTAGTATTTCTTAATTCCAAAAAAATCTGAATTATAGTCTATATTCTTAAAAAAAAAAAAAAAAATAAATAAATAAATAATTTATATATATATATATATATATATATATATATATATATATATATATATATATATATATATATATATATATATATATATATATATATATATATATATATATATATATATATATATATAGTCAGAATTATTAGCCCCCCTGAGTTATTAGAACCCCTGTTTATTTTCCCCCAATTTCTATTCTACGGAGAGACGATTTTTTCAACACATTTACACATTTCTAAACATAATAGTTTTAATAACTGATTTCTAATAACTGATTTATTTTATCTTTGCCAAGATGACAGTAAATAATATTTTACTGGGGCTAATAATTTTGTCCTTAAAATGGTGTTTAAAAAATTAAGGACTGTTTTTATTCTAGCTGAAATAAAACAAATAAGACTTTCTCCAAAAGGAAAAATATTATCAGACACGCTGTGAAAATTTCCTTGCTCTGTTAAACATCATTTGGGAAATATTTAAAAAAGAAGAAAAAAATCAAAGGGGGGGCTAATAATTCTGACTTCAACTGTATATATATATATATATATGTGTGTGTGTGTGTGTGTGTGTGTGCGTGTGTGTGTGTGTGTGTGTGTGTGTGTGTGTGTGTGTGTGTGTGTGTGTGTGTGTGTGTGGGTGGGTGGGTGTGTGTGTGTGTGTGTGTGTGTGTGTGTGGAAAGAGACTTATTAGAGTGATATTTATATAATACTTGCTAATCATTTCAGTGTCTTAATAATGACAAACAAATTTTAATAATAATCCTCAGGCTACTGTGGCTTCATTTCATGAGAAGAGAATCTACTTCTGTTCTAGTGAATTTGCCAACTCCACAGGCAAGTTGGAGGCACTGAATGTTCATATATCTGCAAGGAATATTCTATTTTTACTCTATTTCTTCCATAGTTACATTTGACCATGGCCAGACCCTGTTGTGTAACGAACAAATGGTCCCTCATTAAGATTTAGTATGGCTTTTATATAATAATAAAACATGAAAAAAAGACCAGTGCGCTTGATATAAAAGCTCTGAATGACTGCAGTGAATCACTCTGTAATGTTATTGTTAAGGTTGAACCCTGATTCATGGACTCATTCTCAACTTCCCCTCCATTGTCATGAGGCAGAAGCAGACAACCGCAGGAAATTCCCCCCTGCCCCTCTTATTAGCCCGTCTCTTGTCTAATCCTGCTGCGCCTGAGGTGCAATTACATAATGTACTCATATTGTCCACATGTACAAGTACTGAGCCACAAGCAATTGAGTTTGTCTTTCAACACGCTCTTGTATTTTGAAAAGTTTTAAAAGTCAAAGTTCAGGAATTTGTGACTTATATCCATCTGAAGCATCTTAAACCTCCACAAAATGTATTATGCAACTCTCACGGAGGAGTATGTGATGCTGACTACACATTTTCTTTATTGTAGCTCTCTGTTTTGTAGTGGGATCCCCTGATATGAATATCTTCGCTGATTATGATAACCGATATACCGATAATAAAATGTTGTATGTTAATTATTCTTAGTATACTTTAAAAACTAAATTTAAATGAAAAGCAGAAAGCTGCAAAATAGCAAGGAAACATCTAAACTGCAGTTAAGTGAAATTGTAATTATGAAATCCTTTGTTTTTCAGGATGAAACCTTCCCACATTGCCCATATTGTGTCCCCTTATAACATAAACTCTTTAAAATTTATATCTGCTGAAATAATACATATTTACAGATTGATAATTTAGTTTTAGTTTCTTATCGGGCCGATGAAAAGTAACATCCAAAATAAGCATTTATTGGCTGATATAACATATACACTACCGGTCAAAATATGGGGTCAGTAGGATTTTTAAATGTTTTATTTAAAACTGGCCCAAATCCGTGCCATGTTTGGCCCACATGCTGTATGCCAGTGCCGGATGAATTAATATTTTCCACAGAGAGATTGATTTGAGGTAGCCTGCTATTTTTTTTTGACGGAAGAAAACACAAAACAAATGATTGGACAAACAGCATATGCCAATTCTTAAAAAGTATTCACTCTGTGTTTTCCTTTTGTAATCTAAATTTGTCATTCAAGTGAAAAATATCTAGGGCAAGACTATTTAGTTTATTTTTTTTATTTAGTTTAATCCGTTTTTCTACGCTGTTGGAAAAATTGCAGGTGCGTGAAGATGCTCTGCTATGTTTTGTTGTTGATATGTTTGCTTGTTAAAATAAATCAGTAAATTAAAATGCAATATTTAATGTATCACACAAAATAGACACATCAAATATCAAATAATATTTTAATATTAATCTGACCAGTTAATATTCGGTTAACGAGCAGCAGTTGTCAGTTTGTAAAATGAACCAAAATGACCATCTCTACTTCTAAACTTAAGTTTTTCAGTCTAAAAGAAAAGTTTAAAGTTTATTTATTAGGAATGTGGCTAGTTTTTAGGCTACTTTGAGATTTGAGTTTAGTTGAATGCTGTAAAAAAAAAAAAAAAAACAAGCTGTACATGTTTTTAATATTATTCATTTGAAGCTTTCCTTTTTCTGTGGCTATTATTGTCAAATTAAACATATTGATGTCCTATTTGTCTCCAAACAGTGCCGGAAGATCTTTCCTTTGAAGAGAGAGATGAACTGTCCAATATTAGAAGGAGGAAAAGGGAGCTACTGGATGACATTGAGGTCGTTTTCTTTAAAGTCATTAGTGCAATCTTTAGTCTAATCTTTTAAAGTCATTGAGATATCTCAGTGATTGACATTTATCATGTCACCCTGACTGCATTTTCTTCCTAACAGAAGCTTAATGTCACTTATTGTTAAAAGTGTTTTACTATACAAGATCTCTGATAAACCTTATTAACTTAAGTGACCATTTTTCTGTGATCCTTGCAGCGGTTAAAATTAGAGATCTCTGAAGTCATGACCGAGATTGAACATTTAACGTGTGTCAGAGAGACGTGAGTTCCTTTTTGTGTTACATATTATTAAGCTGGGTTCAGTATTGAGATACATAAAATAACAATTTGTATTTGTTATTTTAATATCAGAACTTTATTGTTTATCGTCACATTACAGTAAAAGCACTCAGAGGAGCAAGCAGATTGCTGTTGGAAGAAAGAAATTCAATATGGACCCTAAGAAGGTATTGTTACTAAAAGATCTTGATTCATGTAGAATATGGGTCAAGTATTATTTTCAGCTCGAGCAAACATCATGAAGTGGTTAATATCTCCAACGTTGTTGCAGGGAATCCAATTTCTTTTGGAGAATGATCTTCTGCAGCACACACCTGAGGACATCGCTCAGTTCCTCTATAAAGGCGAAGGCTTGAACAAAACTGTCATAGGAGATTATTTAGGAGAACGGTAAGTCACATGCCTCTCGCTCACAAGACTAGTCTTTCTGCATTGTATATGTGTGTTGTTAGATAAGGCCTTTCCATAAAGATCCTGCTTGCTCTCTCAGGAAATTACTTCTCCATTTGAAGCAGCTGAAAATAACCACAAGTCTCTAAAACAATATTTAGCATGTTGCCCAGACAGAATGCTGGTGTTTTATCTCAGCCTTACACTCATCTCTCAACACATGATTTGATAGAAAACATTATTATTTGTCTGAAACAGAAACACAATGCAACACCTGTCAACGGGGAGTAAAATTAACACTTTAGCCAAGCACTAAATGTATTTAAAATTATTGACATTTGTTTATATATCAATTTTATCAGTTGGCATCCGCTGTGTAAAATATTTGCTGGATAAATTGGCGGTTCATTCTGCTGTGGCGACCCCTGATGAGTAAAAGGACTAAGCCAAAGGAAAATAAAAATGAATTATTTAAAAAAAATATCCCTTTATTAATAGTTTATATATATATATTCATTCATTCATTCATTTTCTTGTCGGCTTAGTCCCTTTATTGACCCGGGGTTGCCACAGCGTAATGAACCGCCAACTTATCCAGCGCATTTTTTTTGCAGCAGATGCCCTTCCAGCCACAATCCATCCCTCGGAAGCATCCACACACACTCATTCACAAACACTCATACACTATGAACAATTTAGCCTACCCAATTCACCTGTACCGCATGTCTTTGGGCTGTGGGGGAAATCGGAGCACCCGGAGGAAACCTACGCGAACGTGCAAACTCCACACAGAAAGAAACTCCAACTGAGTTGAGGTTCGAATATATATATATAGGTAGTTTGGTAGGTAGGTAGGTAGGTAGGTAGGCAGACAGACAGAGATAGATAGATAGATAGATAGATAGATAGATAGATAGATAGATAGATAGATAGATAGATAGATAGATAGATAGATAGATAGATAGATAGATAGATAGATAGATAGATAGATAGATAGATAGATAGATAGATAGATAGATAGATTGATTGATTGATTGATTGATTGATTGATTGATTGATTGACTTGCAGAGCAATCCAAAGTTATGAAAAAAACAGGCAAATGGTCGGTATGGGTAGCAATGAATCAAAAAGATAGAACAAGACAAAGGGTCAAAACACCGGAAGACTAAACAAGGAAAATGCCCATTTCACAGTACAGTTAAACAGATAAACAAGACTCAGAAACCGATGTGTGTGTCTGTGCTTCTTTTGAAGTCCATGTAATCAGGAAGCCTGGACCGCTGATGATTGTGACAGCTGGATGGATGGATGGATGGATGGATGGATGGATGGATGGATGGATGGATGGATGGATGGATGGATGGATGGATGGATGGATTGATAGAAATAATTTAATTATTTATTATTGTTTTGTATTACTTTTATGAAAATAAAAGCTAACATCATTACAGAATTATTGATTAGGTCTTTTCAACTATACATTGTGAGTACTGAAATAATAATAAAAAAATTGTTGAAATTACATCTTGTTTCCCCAATTATAAAGCATTCATGCACAGAGTTCAGTGGCCATAAACAAGGCATTTATATCTAGGAGGTTTTTTTATGGCAAAATATTTTAGGTCTTCTCCATCAATATCAAGGCCAGGAAAAGTGTAATTGAAGCCATACAGATCTACTACAACTTAGATTCTCATCATCACCCCCTGAGGCAGATTTACTGAATACCAAGACAAAAAGGAGAGCCTATGCTTGATCCACAGTGCAGTAGTTGTTTGATTCAAAAATAGCATTGTCTACGTAGGCATTCTGTCAAACTTGATAACTGTTTCTTAGCTTTGCTTTAGCCTGAAACTGAAATAAAACCATTTCATTTTTCTACATAAGAGTGTGGGGATAAAACTACACATAGCTTTAACTGGTAATTGCATTTATGAGGAGGGGTTGGAAGCTCTAATTATTATGATTAATTAACCTTAATAAAGGATTTTTTTTCCTGACCTCACTTGTGTTATCAGGCCTGTGCTGTAGATTTCTTTTGTTCATGCAATGTTGGGATTGAGGATGTACAATGCACAGCATAAAATTAGTACACCCTTTTTTAAAAACTAATATTTTTATCCATTTTTCGGTAACAGACAAAACAGTATTGGTGCATTTAAACTAAATGGTTTTATCAAACAGTTACATTCATCACAATAGAGGTTGGTCACCCAACATTATTAATATTTAAATTATGTTTCGAAAATGTAAAAAAAATATTAGAAAGATAATACATTTAAGTTCAAATGAGGTGTTGCAAAACAAAATTACAAACTACAACATGTAATATATATATATGTGTGTGTGTGTGTGTGTGTGTGTGTGTGTGTGTGTGTGTGTATATATATATATATATAAGTGTGTGTGTGTGTGTGTGTGTGTGTGTGTGTGTGTGTGTGTATATATATATATATATATATATATATATATATATATATATATATATATATATATATATTAAATTAGGTTAATTAATTAAAAAAGTTAAATTAGCTCTAGTTTTGGTTTTCGTACTGATTAATGTAATATACAGTTGAAGTCAGAATTATTAGCCCCCCTGAATTATTAGCCTTCTTGTTTATTTTTTCCCCAATTTCTGTTTAACGAAGAGAAGATTTTTCAACACATTTCTAATCATAATGATTTTAATAACTCATTTCTAATAACCGATTTATTTATCTTTGCCATTATGATAGTAAATAATATTTGACTAGATGTGTTTCAAGACATTTTTATACAGCTTTAAGTGACATTCAAAGGCTTAATTAGGTTAACTAGGCAGGTTAGGGTAATTAGGCAAGTTATTTTATAGTGATAGTTTGTTCTATAGATCATCGAGAAAAAATATAGCTAAAAGGGGCTACTAATTTTGTCCCTAAAATGGTGTTCAAAAAAATTAAAAACTGCTTTTTTTCTAGCTGAAATAAAACAAATAAGACTTTCTCCAGAAGAAAAAATATTATCAGACATACACTCTCAGAAGTAAAGGTACAAAAGCTGTCACTGTGGTGGTACCCTTTTAAAAGTGCACTTTTGTATACCTAAACGGTACACTTTTGTACTTAAAAAGTTCACAATGATACCTTAAAGGTACACTTTTGTCCTTTATGTACTAATATATATATATATACATTGAAGATGCAAGTGTGGACCTTTAAGGTACCAAAGTGTATCTTTTAAAAAGGTACCACCCCAGTGACAGCTTTTGTACCTTTATTTCTGAGAGTGTACTGTGAAAATGTCCTTGCTCTGTTAAACATCGTTAGGGAAATATTAAAAAAAAAAAAAAAAGGAAAAAAAAATCAAAGGGGGCTAATAATTCTGACTTCAACTGTATATAGACTTGTTTTTAATTATCTGTAAGAGGTTCATATCAGGCACTGTACTTGTTAGATTGAAATGATATGCAAAAAACATGGTCTTGTTTATGGTGTTTGTTCCTAAGCAGACTTTTTAAAAGAGCTTATGAACTCCTTAACATACTGCAGTCTAAACTGTCTTTTGATTGACCTCAGATAAACTTTGTATCTGTGGAGAGGGAGCTTAGAACAAATGAAGAAGTAACTATGCTGATTAAACCTTTTTCTCATTATTTTTAGAGATGACTTCAACATTAGGGTTTTGCAGGCATTTGTGGAGCTTCATGAGTTTGCTGACCTCAACTTGGTGCAAGCATTGAGGTAAGACATCTGTTTTCTCCAACTTACATTTAACTGCAAACACCACAGTATGGACACCTTGTAAGACCTGTATAATATTTAAATTCAATTAGATTTTTTATTATGATTTTGTCTGTGATTAAACACAATTAATCTCTTTCTTATATAAAAATGTAAAAATGAATTCAAAAGAAGTGTAATGCCTACTTTAATTTGAAAAGTTCTGATGAATTAAGGTACAATAACACTTAAAAAAACAACTGTTGTGTTTTTACAGCAGTATTCCCTTTCGTTCGTATATTGGATATCGTATATCGTTTGCCCAGTTAGCACGGTTCGTTTGGCATATGTGAACAGGGCAATCGCGCTCTGTTCCGCGCCAAAGTAATCGCCCCGAGATCGCTTGATTGAGGTGGTCTCGGCTCGATTGAATTGAACCCTGGAGCGGTTCGATTACAGTGAGAAAACGATCCGATCCGAGCGCGGTTATATCACAGTGTTTTATGAATATTTAATAGGCTTACAGCGATATGAAGAGAGAATTATGAGTATGGCGGGAAGTTTCGCGAGTCTCCGGATGCCCGCAAACGAGTGATGATCTCCCGGTAATCTCGCGTCTCCCTCCCGGTCCTCAAATAGGCTACGTCGCGCACCCTTCACACCCCTCCCCACCGCATCTCTCCTCAGACACATAGCGCGCGCGCACCCTGTCAATCACCACTAAACCACCACCTCTCCTGACAGCTGAGCGGGACACTGCAAAATAAACCCTGACACTGACCAATGTGAGGAGAGTTTACTCGCGCGTGACTTGTTTTAGCCCTTTTGGTCCGATTAGAAACTTTGCAGTGTGAAAGCGAACTGCTCCAAGAGCAAAGAGCTGCAATGTAACAATTGTAATCTCTGTTTCGGAACAACTGAATCGATTCACAGGTGTGAAAGCACCCTTAGCTCTTTTGGTCCGATTAGAAACTTTGCAGTGTGAAAGCGAACCGCTCCAAGAGCTAAGAGCAACAATGTAACATTTGTAATCTCTGTTTCGGAACAACTGAATCGATTCACAGGTGTGAAAGCACCCTAAAAATAACCCTTTAACTGCCCCACCAAGAAAAAAGTTCTTCTTTCTTAACTCCTAATGTCGCTAGTTAACACACTCAGCCCATCAACGCAAAACACATCCCATAGTTTCTAAAATATCAACCTCTACCAAATGGTAGATTTGTCGGTTTATAAAAGTACCAGAATTAATACATACTGTATACTATGAAAAATCAGAAAATATGAAGTGTAATACCAATTTATTTAAAAACATCATTAAAATAAAACATTTTTGAATACTAAATCACCTTTATTTTTTGAAGATTCTCATTTTCAAATTCTCATTTAACGTATTTAGTAGTGCAACAGGAATATTATGTTTGTAACATTTTGTAAACCAACAGTGCTATGTAGTGTAAATGATTATTTAAAACAGTCATTCTTTAAGTGACTTTGACAGTCTTTTTTTTTTTTTAAAGTGTTCAACCATTTAGTAGAGCTCACAGTTAAATGGTTAATATTAAATCCTAAACTAATGTTATTTGCTACTTAGTGATAATTAAGTGATCAGTACATCAATGGTTCTCAATACCTTTCCTTGCACCACACTGCTTTTAGATAACTTGATAGATGTGTTTAGACATTGACAGAATTGAGCAACACCCCTGCCTGAAGTGTATTGCATGTGTATTAAACACATTTTAGTTAAAAAGTTTACATATAGTTGAAGTCAGAATTATTTTTTGAAGTCAGAAAATTTGTTCAATACATTTCTAAACATAATAGTTTTAATAACTCATCTCTACTAACTGATTTGTTTTATCTTTACCATGATGACAATAAATAATATTTGACTAGATATTTTTCAAGACACTTCTACACAGCTTAAAGTGACATTTAAAGGCTTTTAACTATTGGTTAATTATGTTTACGAGACAGGTTAAGGTAATTAGGCAAGTTATCGAATAAAGATGGTTTGTTCTGTAGACTATCAAAAAAAAAATGCTTTATATTATAGGGGTTTATAATTTTGACCTTAAAATGGTGTTTAAAAAATTAAAAATGGCTTTTATTCTAGCTGAAATATAACAAATAAGACTTTCTCCAAAAGAAAAAAATATTATCAGAACTGCTGTGAAAATTTCTCTGCTCTGTTAAACATCATTTGGGAAATATTTAAAAAAGAAACAAATACTCAAAGGGCGGCTAATAATTCTGATTTCAACTGTATAATAATAAAAGCTACATTATTGTGATAAAATAATTTTCAGCTTTAATTAACGTTAACTTGCCCAGCCCTAATTTAAATATACACAACCTAGCCCTAATATTTTTTAAGCAATTTGTTTTGGCATGTGAAGAAATAAGTAATGAATGAAATAACCTGTTTTGTTTATTTATTTTTTATTTTTATTTTTTGTTTTATTTCATTAAAGGATGACTTATTAAAACGTGTTTTATTCCGAGACGAATAAGTGTTTTTGAATAAATCTCTTTAATGTATATCGTTATTCCAGCTGTAAAGTTACCTCAAGAGAAGATTTTATTTATTTTGTCACTAATATATAAGTGCATTTATATGTGAAGATCCACTGTCATCAAAGGTTTAATAGACATATTTGAATCATTCATTTTTAAAGAGACTTAATCATGCGTCTCTGCTTTTAATGATTGCTTGAGACCCTCAAGGTTTATCAAAGAACCATTAGGATTTTAAATGCAGTTCTTTCTTCCTTACAGGCAGTTTTTGTGGAGCTTCAGACTTCCCGGTGAAGCACAAAAGATTGATCGAATGATGGAGGCCTATGCTGCTCGATATTGCCAGTGTAACCCTGGTGTCTTTCAGTCAACAGGTATTACTTTGGAAGTACTTCGACTTTTACCTGAACTCCTCTTTGTAGCCTATCATTGCCCTAGAACTATTAGTAGCCTTAAAAAATATTCACAAAATAACATATGTTAAAAATTAAATAGTTTGCATGCAGTGCCAATTCTCATGAATTGCAGCAATCTAGTATCTCTAAGGGAAGGCAGGTCTTTTGAATGTCTTACAATACAGCTTTCTTTATAAAGGCCCTAAATTCTTTAAAAGCCTTGATTCAGGTTTGATAGGTCTTAAATATTTTTAACACGTCAACACAAAACAGTTTCTCCAGTCTGACTGACTCGATGACAGTTTACGATTATTGGACAGACCAAACTTTTTTTCCCTACATTAGCTCATCCTGGAGTGCTAAAACATGATAGTTTTAAATGTAGTGACCTTTTTTGTATTAAAAATCTCACTGATAGAGCATAAGTAAAGGCTGCTTGTCGATTTGTGAGATAAAAATGAAAGTCATGATAATCATGTTTCTATGACATAACTAATGACTCAAGTAACCGAAGCAGAAATCCAGAAGCAGAACAGAAAGTTTTATTTCGATTTTACCAAATACTAAAATAAATCAGTGAATTTCCTCCACCTCTTCCCCAGAAAAATAATTACATTGTGAAAAATGTCTTTTTTTTTAATAAAAAAAATTATGTTAAATAAAAGGCTTATGTAAACAACTGTATTTAGTTTGTTTTAGCACATTTAAAATGTGTGGCTAAGAAATAACCATGTACATTTGTTGGTGGGTCCAGATAAAATTTTGTCAGAACTATAGAGTGGGGGAAATGAGTATCGAACATGTCATCATTTTTCCCAGAAAACATATTTCTAAAGGAGCTGTTGACTTGAAATTCTAAATTTCACCAGAAACCCGTATATACAAAGAAAACGAAACTACTTAGTTTACAAATGAGGTTATGTGTAAAATAAAAATTAAATGAGAGGGAAAAAATATTGGTATCACTTAATTTTGATGGTCTCATTTTGTTAAATTTAAGTTACATTGCATCTACATGCCAACTAGTTCTCAATAATAGAATGACTGTTGGGTTGAGTTTAGGATTAGAGTTAGTGTAAGTTGACACATACTTGCAAAGTTTCCTATAGTCAGTTAAGTGTCTGTTGAAGGAGCAGTATCAGCAGATATTAAGCAGACAGTCTACTAATACTCAAATGGACCATCAAAATAAAGTGTTACCAAAGTAGTAATCACATGAGGAAAGGGAGGTGAAGAAATTCAGTGAAAGCCTAGACAGCAGCTGAAATCTCTCAGTAGTTAATCAGCAATTCTCTGCCCTTCGTCAGTATAAATTAATATAACTGCTTCAGTCCAAGATCTACATTAACAGTATGATGAAGATGAAACCAGGGTGGACATTTCAGCAAGACAATGATCCAAATGACAGCCAAGGAAACTCTCAAATGGTTTCAGAGAAATAAAATAAAGCTGTATAATAACCCAGCCAATCGACTGACTTGAATCTAATAGGAAAAACAAAATAAAGGTCAGATCTGATAATGTTGAGCCCCTAAGAACCATCAAGATTTTTACACTCTGTTGAAGTCTATGAAAAAACTCACACCATGTGATTTCATTATCCACAAGTAAGGCATCTTTAAGTTTCCATCACATTTTCTATAAATTCTAAAATACATTTCAGTAGTTCAGTTATTACACATAACTAGTTTTTCAGATTTTTTTTTGGTTTGTTTTATTTTTATGTTTGTATTGTTTTTGTTTTTACCAAAATCTGGTTTAATTTCATGTCGACAGCTCCTTTAGAAACATTATTCCCAGGAAAAAAACATGACGTGTAAAATACTTCTTACCTCCACGGTACAGTATATATATGCACATTAGATATTTATAATACTATATATTATAGTTTATATTTATATTAATTTACATAGCAGTTTTTGTGTTCTTGATTTTCAATCAAGTTGTTACTTAAAGTCTTTGATTTAACTTTTTACACTCTGGAAACCCTGAAAGGGGCTTATAACTGCAGGGATATGGTGGCATTGTTGGCAAACACAGCTAGAGAGATTGTATAAAGTGCTACACACCAGAAATGAACTGAGGACACTGTGCTACAACAAAGCACAAGGGAATTATCAATTATTCATAAACAGACTCTGCAAATGTCCAAAGCATTAATATCTTTCTTTTAGCTTGGAGTCATGCATAGAGATGCAGGAACATTAAAATAGTGGCCTGTATGTTGCATAAAACTTTCAGAATTCACCGTTTAGCAGTCAGCTCATAAAATATTAGAATGAGGGGGAAAAGAGGGTTGCGTGCTTTTCATATCTTTATATACATGTCCGATTTAATTTGCCAGCACGGACCTACAAACAGCTGAATGACTGATCTGAGTTTCTTCTCTCCACAGACACATGCTACGTTCTCTCGTTCTCCGTAATCATGTTGAACACCAGCCTGCACAATCCTAACGTCAGAGACAAGCCCTCAGTGGAGAGGTTCATCTCCATGAATCGAGGCATCAATGAAGGAGGAGATCTGCCTGAGGAGCTGCTCAGAGTGAGTCTTTGCCTCATACTGAGATACAGAGAGCCGAACACTCCTCAGTAAGGCTGTGTGTCCACCAAGGCTGTTTTTGATAGGAGCAGTGCTTGTTCAAAAGCATTTTATTCTGGTCACCAATACTTGAATAGGGCTCTATGATCTCTATGATTTAAAAAACATGGACAGAATAATTAAATCCAGTCATGAAAAATGTAAACAACTGTAAAAAGCAGAAATGAGTACATATTGGAACATATCTAATCTTGGGGCTGTCCAATCCTGGTTCTGGAGAGCTAATAACTAACAAAAGTGATAAAATTGTTATGTAGTTACACAAAATCATTAGAAATATAGAGATTTAATTTTTTTTACACAAACCTCTTCATTATTTGCTCTTCATTATGTGTATGCAGATTGCAGTGTCACTCTCTATACTTTAGTGCAGCGCAAACACTATGCAACTACTTAATTTGCCAAAAAACTGCACTTCAGAGCGGAGCTCATTAATATTCATGACCAATCTAAATATGGTCAATATGAACCTTCTGATTCTAGGGGCATTTTATGGAGTAATAGATGAGCATGTCAAACCGTTTCTGGATTTATTTTACTTACCTAAGCCATGAACACTCACTGGTCACTTATAGAGACCACCTATCATTATATACTGGTCACTTATCGAGACCACCTATCACCTAATATTATCACTTATAGGTACACCTATCTGGTACCAGGTTGAACCCCTTTTTGCCTTCAGAAATGCCTTAATCCTTCGTGGCATAGATTCAACAAGGTACTGGAGGTAACATTCCTCAGGGATTTTGGTCCATATTGTCAAGATAGCATCACGCAGTCGCTGCAGATTTGTCAGCTGCACCTCCATGATGCAAATCTGCTATTCCACCACATCCCAAAGGTGCTCTATTGGATTGAGGTCTGGTGACTGTGGAGGCCATTTGAGTACAGTGAACTCACTGGCATGTTCAAGAAACCAGAATGAGATGATTCACGCTTTATGACACGGCGTGTTATTCTGCTGGAAGTAATCATCTGAAGATGGGTAAACTGTGGTCATGAAGGCATGGACATAGTCAGTAACAATATTCAGGTAGGCTGTGGCGTTGACATGATGCTCAATTGGTAGTAACAGGCCCAAAGTGTGCCAAGAAAATATCCCCCACACCATTAAACTACCAGCATGAACCATTGAAACATGGCAGGATGGATCCATGCTTTAATTTTGTTGATGCCAAATTCTGACCCTACTATCCAATTGCCTCAGCACAAATCAAGACTCATCAAACCAGGCAACGTTTTTCCAATCTTCTATTGTCCAATTTTGGTGAGCCTGTGTGAATTGTAGCCTCAGTTTCCTGTGTTTAGCTGACAGGAGTGGCACCCAGTGTAGTCTTCTGCTGCTGTAGCCCATCTGACTCAAGGTTTGACGTGTTGTGTGTTCAAAGATGTTCTTCTGCATACCTTGGTTGTAATGAGTGATTATTTGGGTTACTGTTGCCTTTCTATCAACACAAACCAGTCTGGCCATTCTCCTCTGGCATCAACAAGGCATTTGTGCCCACAGAACTGCCACTCACTGGACATTTTCTCTTTTTCGGACCATTCTCTGTAAACCCTAGAGATGGTTGTGCTTGAAAATCCCAGTAGATCAGCAGTTTCTGAAATACTCAGACCAGCCTGACTGGCACCACCAACCATGCCACGTTCAAAGTCACTTAAATCATCTTTCTTCCCCACTCTGATGCTTGCTTTGCTACATGCCTAAATCCATTAAGTGCTTGCCATGTGATTGGCTGAGATTTGCGTTGGACAGGTGTACCTAATAAAGTGGCCGGTGAGTGTATATCTGCTATTTAGATATCAAAGAACAATTGAACTTCTTAAGCCAATGCAGTATATGGTACATTTAATCATTAAGTCAACCCAAAACAAGTATCCTTCTGGAGCTCCTCTATAGGACTCAAGACTTGTTAAACACTTGCAGAAAAGTCTGAACATAACAACTGAAAATGTAATACATGAAAATGTGAACAGAATTTGGAAAAAAATGTAATGGAATTTGGTAGAAAAAGTTGATTTAGTTTGTGGCAACAAATAACCCAATCAACACAGCATTTATGTAACAAGTTTTACAACATCAACAAGCACAGTGTTGCCATTTTGTTATCTGAAATCATCTATAACAATATTGTGGATTTTAAATATCATAGTAGCTATAGTTTCTCAAAAGCAAACAAAGGTCGTGTGAATTTTCAGCTGTCTGAAATTGCTTTGATGAATACAAAGTTTTCGATATTTAATGTCAGATTATGCACATTAATAATGATTTTTCTTTTTTAGAATTTATATGAAAGCATTAAAAATGAGCCCTTCAAAATTCCTGAAGATGATGGGAACGATCTAACTCACACCTTCTTTAATCCAGACCGAGAGGGATGGCTGCTAAAACTAGGTTGGTCATCTTTCTGTTATTAAGTTCTCTTTTTGGTCATGCTTTTTTTCATGGTTTCAAGATCACCGATTTTAATCTGGTATTATCCAAAACCTCACTTAATAACTGTTAGTTACATTATGACCTATAAAGCAGATTTTTTGTATATTTAAAGAAATTAAAGAGCTTTCAAATTATTATTATTATTTTTTATGTGTGTTGATCGGGATTACATGGATGGATAATGTTGTTATTAGCAGACCACTAAAGCTTTTATAGCATTTTTTAATAAAGACCCTTTAATATCCATAAAATCTTTTGGTAAGTGTTTGATGCTGTGAGGCGGGGACTGCTAATTCCATGTAATGCCATGATTTATTTACAGTACAAAGTTTCTGAACTATTTAAGCACATTTCTAATATTGAATTTTGTATCTATAAACTTGCAGGGGGAAGAGTGAAAACCTGGAAGAGGAGGTGGTTCATTTTGACAGACAACTGTCTGTATTACTTTGAATATACTACAGTAAGTTGAACTGTTCAATATTTCCTGTTTTAGCCAATAAATATGTTCAGGATTAAAATGATGTAGTAAGATATGAGTGAAAGGAAGAAAGGAGGTCATACAGAAGAGGAAGCCAGAGAGAAAAAGTGTGAATCGCAAAGATTTGATCAGTTCAGACATTTTTGCCTTAACAGTAAGACTAAACAAGTACATCATTAGCAGTTCTTTGTTTATTTAAATGGTTAATTTAGATATAACAAGCCCATAAAGTGTACTTTCTTTCCTTTTTTCATTTTAAATGTTTTGACCAGACATAACTGTAATTTTTTTTCAACAATTAGTCTTAATTTAGTTACTCCTCTGTATTTTTTTATGCGTTTTGCTAGTCAGTTTCAGCTGATATTAATGTGTGGGACATTCTCATTTTACATAACAATTTTCAATGGACAAAATTTTGTGTGGTGCAGGATGAGTCATCAGTAAGCGTTACATTAAGCACAACAGGAGTCCATGCTGACCCATTTCCTAATATCTATGTCATTTTTTTTTTTTTACTCAACTTTTACCTTGGCACAATTTACACAAAAGTGTTTCTGAAATGTTTACACATAAAAACATGTAAACAACAGCATCTCTTGCAAAAACAAGTGCTTATTTCAAAACAACTATAATGCTGTTTTTCTCTGTATAGGAACTGCACACAGTCCTTAAATAATATCTGCCCACCAAACTGCACACATATATGATCATAATGTTTACTTTCTAACTGATTGAAATAGGTATACTTACACTAAACAAAGATCTACAAGGGCATAAATGATCATTTATTGCTCAAAATATTGAACTTTTTTTGTGAGCAGTTTATTTTGGATGACGTGTCTTGGAAGAAGTTTATTTTGCAAAGAAAATCTGAGTGTTCAGCAAATTCTGTGCTTGTAGTTTTGCAGACTTGGTCTAAAGATTATGAGTGAAGGTGTATGAGTGTATGAGTGTGCTTCAAATACAACTAAGTACTACTTAAAAAGCCATGAAACAATCAAGTGTATCAAATTATTTGCCAGATTTTTAGTTTGTCGACTTTAATTGCAGTTTGCCACTTCCACTTTCATTTAGGAACATTTCATGCATGCTCCCCGTGACAAACAAGTTATTGGATGCGGGGAATTGCTGAAAGAGTGTAGTTTTAATGAAATGTTTGATACCGCATGGCGAATGGGATTCCGCATTTCTCTGTAACTTAGATGTACTTGCTTAGATGTACTCTGTATTTAGCGTCAGAAAGCCATGTGTGTATAGACAATCCTGTCACAAAATGCTGCGAAAATTCTACCTGATAATATTAGTTTGATTAAGTTGTTTACATGTTTACATTCGGAGCATTTACAGCAGATCTTTCAGTCAATAATATTGTAGTAATATTAATATACTGTAAAGTTAATAACTAAATCATTTTGACTAAGATATGTCTTTAAAAACTGAAAGAGTACTGCTGACTATACCAACTTACTTTGACTCTGAATAAACATAAGCAAAAAACATTGATCACACACTTACCAAATCTACTTGCAAGTAGATAAGCAAGACTGTAACTTTTAATTTAAAACTACCAAAAACTCTGTTGGAACATTAATTTCATTCTTACTGGCTTTTCATCCTACAGTTTGTCAGTCAAAAATCAAAGACCTAAAACACTTCACAAAACAAGAACAACATTCTGTTTAAATTAGCATATAGAAGTTTGTTACATTAAATTTACATTACAAGTACAAAATGATTCATAAATTGACTCCTAAAAGCTACATATAATTGTTCTGAAATATTTATTTTTTTGTATATTTTGAACTTATTTCATTATGACATTTCAGTAGCACTTTATTTTGGTGGTTGCTATTGCACATTTTGATATCTAAAGGTTGCAATGGAACTACATGCCAATTACTTCTCATTTATTATTATTAGTTTAGTATTAGTAGAATGTCTGCATAATAGCTGTTAATACTGTTTCTTCAACATACATTTAACTGACTATAAGATATTTTACAAGAACATTTCAACTTACTCTAACCTTAACCCCAACCTAACAGTCTACTTATAATCTAATGAGAATTAGTTGGCATGTAAATGCAATGTAACTTAAATTCAACAAAATGCGTTAAAGGGACTGTCAAAAAAAAAAAAAAATGATACCGACATTTCTGTAGAAATAGAAAAGTTAGAGAGGATAGTTTTTTTTTTTAAATGAAATGTTATCAAAGAAAACGTTAAAGCTTTTTTAGGTATTAGTTTGTTGTTTTAATAATTATATTGCAATTATAAGTTGCACATTTTGAAGGGGGATGGAAATGCACTTAGTGTGATGATAAAAAATTATTGTGAAACATTTGCTTTGAAACTATATTAACTATATGAGACAAGTTTATGTCAAGCTAAAAGCTAGTTAGAACTTTGTAAAAAGAGATTTAAAAAGCAAAACAAAATGAAAGACAGAGAAAGAGAGCGCTGGGTTTTAGCTGGTTTATTTTAATAGCCGTTATAAGAAATATGTGAATATATTTAAAATAGTGAAAAACAAAAGTAAAAAATGGGTTCCATATGAAGACTTTGAATAGTTTTATTGCAAATACTTTTTGATTGTGCCAGTAACTGCTGTGTCAAGATGAAAGTTGGTTATGAGAAGAGAGTGGGAAAAAAATAGGAAATGGGTCCTAGCAATTGTGAGCAACTGTAAATGAGTATTCACAGGAAATGTATTTTATACACTAGCATATTACATGACCTCAATGTGCGCACACAGACTAAAATCTAAAAAACACTCAAAGCAACAACCACCCCGCTGTGCCATCTCATCAGCAAAGTGGAAGGAAATAATGTTTTTTTTTTCTCATTTTCCTCTAGCAGTGTGCCAGATTTAGACTTAGAGGCAGACAGTTGCTTAATGTGCACATAGTTAGTTCCCTCTCTTTTTTAATCATCCTTTTCCATAAATCCCCATCCTCCACATTGCATTTATGGAAGCATATTGCAGATTAAGTCCTAATTGCTTTAATACCAAATAAACACGTTGGATTAAGTGTCTGTCACTCTTGTGTTCATAGGACAAAGAGCCTCGGGGAATCATTCCACTGGAAAATCTTAGTATAAGAGAGGTGGAAGAGCCAAGAAAACCAGTATGTGACTTTTCAAACTTTTGGTTAAAGCTGCAGTCCTTGAAGTTTTGGTTAAAAATGACTTGAAGTTCATTTTTGAGTATGTGCATATTAGCTCTTCTTCACAGTTAAACCAGCCGCCATGTGTCAACCTACTTAACCAGCATATGCTGTTTACAGCCTTTAAACAAAGCAGCTGGAAGAAATGGCAGATTTTAAAGGACAACAAGTTCGAATGAACTTTAATGAGCTTTTTATGTTACAGGAGTAATTTGCTTATAAAATTTGAATGTTATGACAATTATTAGACTGTATAGATAATGAAATTGAAATACTTATGCATAAACTTCACACAATGTTGATATTGCTGATAAGCCATCCCATATTTACGAAAAAAATAGATCCTAACAGTAAAATATATAAAGAAAATAGTTATAAATAATTGCGCTGATTGTGATGAAATTTAAGCTAATTGGGCAATCGTTAGAATTATTCACCATCAGTACTCTAAAAAGTCAAAACTTCAATATGTTATACCTAAACAAATAATATTTTACTTAATTCATTAAGTTGAGGGAAAGCATGGGGGCGCAGTGGGTAGCACAATACACTCACAGCAAGAAGGTTGCTGGTTCAAGCCTTAGCTGGGTCAGTTGCCGTTTTTGTGTGGAGTTTGCATGTCCTCTACGTGTTCGCGTGGGTTTCCTCCGGGGGTTCCGCTTTCCCCCACAAGTCTAAAGACATACGGTACAAGTGAATTGAGTAGGCTAAATTGTTCGTAGTGTATGAGTGTGAATGGGTGTGTATGGATGTTTCCCAGTGATGGGTTGCAGCTAGAAGTGCATCCGCTGCGTAAAACATGTGCTGGATAAGTTGGCATTTCATTTTGCTGTTGTGACCCCAGATTAGTAAATGGACTACGCCGAAAAGAAATAAATGAATGAATGATTATTTTTTTTAAAACTCTTTAGGTTTAGTTGAAGTAATCCCGGGATCAGATTTGGAATTTGATCAAATGTTTGATAAATCAAATGCCTCTGATTTCGACAAATTGTCGGTTATTTCACAAAACATGCCTGCGTGTGAAAATCTGTGCTAAAATCGTCATTTTGATCCATTTATTTGTTGTTGTTGTAAAAATGGATCCATTTATTTGTTTTGTTTTCTATTGTCATGATCTCCCCATATCCCCCCTCTGTTGGTCAGAGCAGGGATGGCAAGCCAATTTTAGGGATTGCAGCTTTAAACTTTAATCAAGATGATTTCTAAATTTAGTCCTCTTGTTAGTCAGAAATAAATGAAAAATGAAAAGTGACTATTTCACGCTTTGACCTTTCAGAACTGCTTTGAGCTCTACAACCCGAGTCATAAGGGGCAGGTAATTAAAGCATGCAAGACGGAGGCTGATGGGAAAGTAGTGGAGGGGAATCACGTGGTGTACAGAATATCAGCACCCACGCCGGAGGAGAAAGAAGAGTGGATCAAATCCATCAAGTAAGGCTTCACGGTGTCAGCCCTCATTATTCTCTTCTCAGATAAGTGGTGTGTGTGGGCTGTAGGTCATACACACACACAAACCCACAGATGCTCAGAAAGGAGCACAGACTCTTCTTATTATAAAACATCATGCTGATAAGAGAAAGCGGGTGTTTTAGATCTTGTCTATGCAATGGAAAATATTTTGCCTCGTTTTCCATTAACAATATATGAACTTCTTTAAAACATGATTAGTTTACATTAAATATTAAAGGGGGGATATTGTATACACATGTTTGCAAGATGTATTATAAGACTCAAGTGTTCCCTAAATGTGTCTGTGAGTTTTGGGCTAAAAATACCTCATGGCTCATTCATTATATCTTGAGTTAATACCCTCATTTTAAACGGACATCTTGCTTTATTGTGTCTCTCTTTAAATGCAAACTATTCCCACATTGCAAAATCTTTCTGGCCCAGCACTGGCCCACACAATTAGGTTTTGCTAGGCCCACATGCTAGTGTTACGGTACATGACTGGACCAAGTCTAGCTTCCAGACAAGGGCCAAACATGGACTATATCTGGGCCAAGTCTCAGCCAAGTTATTAACTCGTAACTGGGCCTGAATTGGTTTATGGAATATTGCTATGAAATTGATAAACCCATGAAGCACTGTGCTAGGCACACTATGGGCATCCTTTGTTTCAAAGCGACCAGAGTGGTAGAATTTTTTTTTAAAAGTATTTTAAACATAGGTCAAGAAAGGCCAAACTTACAGGGCCCACATATCAAATTTTAACATTTGCCACCTATAAGACGGTGCCACCGCTGCCAAACCCAGGCTGTGTTTGGCCTACATGCTGTATGCCAGTGCTGGAAAAATGCCTGCTGTGCCAGCTTTATGCCAGATCTGGGCCAGATATTTGCTACCTGGGTTTGCTCATCTCCAATCCACTCTCTTGGAGAACAAAAAGCAAAACATTTGTTTTGGATTTAACATTTTGATGTCTATCACGGCCATGCAGACAAAACATTGCAGTTCTTTATCATGAAAACATATTTTCAAGCCTTATCAGTTTAATTTGCTGATATGCAGTTTTCTGACTGCACATGCTGGATTGTTGTCGAAAATACAGTTCCAAAATCTATTCCAATTCTGAAATCAGGTATGAAAGATTAGGCATATTTTTGTTTCAAAATCAACATTTTGTTTTCATTTGTTAATTTTTGTAGCCACATAATTTGAGCACTTGACTAGGTTATCTTAAGACATATGTGTGCCACTTTTGGCAAATTTTTGGCACAGTAAGATCTGGCTATCGCGGCTGTGAGCCTAAAGTGGCCCAGAGAAAATGTGGCCCAGTTATCCTAAAACAAATGTGGAGCACTTTTGGCAAATATTCAGCACAGTTAGCTCTGGCAAATGTGGATTTGAGCCTAATGTGGCCTAGAGAAGATATGACAAATATCTTATCTTAAAACATATGTGGACCACACAGACCAGGGGTGCTCAGCCCTGTTCCTGGAGATCTACCTTGTTGCAGATTCCAGCTCTAACCCTTATCAAACACAACTGAACTAATTAATTAGGACCTGAACAGTACTTGATAATTACAGGCAGGTGTGTTTTATCAGGGTTGGAGCGGAAACTTGCAGGAAGGTAGATCTCCAGTAACAGGATTAAGCACCCATGACACAGACTAAAGTCACTATCATGGAGAAAAGTGTTTGCTTTAGTTGGGCTCATAGTCCTGAACCTCTAAATAAACATTGTCTTTGCTTGAAAAGTTTATTCATTGCAGCAAACAAGCCAAGTTAAAAAAGCATTAAAAATTAAGTGAGGCACAACCTGTGAGGAAATAATATAATTCACTTATGTTAACCAAAGTTTAATCCATTATTAAAATTAACTAAAAAATATGCTTGCACATGCCAGAGAATTATGAAGGTTTATAAGCTAAAAAAATTAAACGTTTCAACTTCTGCTAACAGAGACATCAATAGTCAGCCTATGAACCTCAACAATGGTGACTATTAACAAAATGAACAAAACTCACAAATATCAAAAACAGGAGACTAAAAGTGACAAAATCAACAACGTCAACATAACAGCAGAATCAACAGCAAATAATAAAAACTGGAGCATTAATAAGCTATAGAATGTATTCATACTGCAATGCATGCTGGGGTTTTTGGACTTTGCCACACCCAGCAAGTGTAAGGTGTAGGCCAGATCTGGGCCAGAATAAAAGCAAACTGTGGCCCAGAATAGGGTCAGTTCTGGTACATTTGGTTGAATTCTGGCTAATATGTGGTATTACTTTGGCTTATTTGTGACTCAGATCTTGCGAACAGGAGTGAACCATCCAACTGCCATCATTCCATGCGGTATGTGGGCCAGATTTGAGCCACAAGAATTTTGCTAGCTGGGGATCATTCATGCTAACATCTGGAATGGGCTCTATGCACAGCTAGAGTTTTAAAGCTAACGATAAACTTCCGGTGAAAGCTTAATGTGACTTTTCAATTCCACAAGGTTGTTTTTACAGCATCGATGTTGTAATGCAATTACAGCACATTCAGTTAAATAGATTTAGGCATTCATTTAGTTGTTCAAGCGTAAAATGAGACGACAGACCGTTGTAAACGCTAGCGCCGCTAGCAACAGCCAAATACTGGGGTGAAATAAACTGTCATATTTTAAAGACATGTCAGGGCGAATGAAATTTAATGCAGTACTTCTTGTCCCATCTGAGACTCACTTCATATCATGTATTTAACATGCAGTGAAGATCGCTGATTTTTTAAGAAATCAGATTTTGAACAACAATTTTGTGATGAAAAGACAGTTCACTGGAAGCTCTTGGGCTGCCTGGCCTAAAATTAAAACTCTGTGTGCATATACTGTAGACCATTTGGTTTCTGTCACATTCATGGAATAACAAACAAAGTCAGATGGATCCAAGTCCAAGTGAGCCTAAAGTCAATAAAACAACGTGCAAACAAGTTCAACAAATCCAGCATCGAGGTTCGGGATAATCACAGAATCAAGAAACAAAGATCTTGACAAGACACAGCAAGATCACGAACAAGTAATAGTGTACTGATAATGAAGCACCAAACTTTCGCTTCTTAAATAGGTGGGGCTAAGGACAAACAGCTCGGGCTGCTAATTAAAACAGCTGATCCATGTTTAGCGAGTTCATGTGATCAAAATACATACACACAACAAAAGCACATTGAGGAATGCAAAACAAACCCACGTGACAACAACAAACATGATAGAATTAGAGCATGCACCTACAACCGTGACAGGTTCATTGTTGATAGTAAGGTTTCCATCCTAGGTGAATCTTTTCAAAGTTTGCAAAAAAGAAAAAGATTACAAGTGCAATTTAGGTGCATTTCCATGTAGTTAATAGAGTGGTTGTAGTATTGGTAACCTAGTAACCAGCAGTAAACATGGCAAGCACATCAGAGAAAAGGAAGCAGTTACAATTGGCCAATAGGGAATTGTGCAGCTTGCAATTCTCCTACTAAAAATAATGCTGTACACAGAAGAAGAAATCTTGACTCATGAATACCCTGGCTTCAATGTCTGCAGGATTTTTGGTATTTCCTAGTGACCAGACATAGATATTTATATTAGATGTCGCCTAACTTTTGTTGTCTACTGGAAGGAATACGTCAATAGAGTCGCTATTGTAGGTCAGGGTAGTGCTCCTTTAAAATGAATGTAGAACGTTCGAGGTTACAGAAGTAACCCTTCGTTCCCCATAAGAAGGTGGTAGCAGATAGGGAAGGCACGGGTCCACCCAGGGGGGGGGACTTAACCGTGGCGGAAAAAGCATCATGGTGAGCGGAGATGGCGGCAACATAAACCTTGAGAGTGGAGGGCGACAGCCTGCTATCCAACTTCTCTTGAAGGAAAGAGAGCACAACACTGATCTGGCAAGATCGGGGGTCTTCTCTGCGAGAGACACACCATTCAGTGAATAGACTCCACTTCAGGGCGTAGGCGCGCCTCGTGGAGGGGGCTCTAGCCTGAGTGATGGTATCAACCAACGCGGACGGCAGGTTACCTAAGTCTTCCTCGCGTCTAGGGACCACACATGGAGGTTCCAGAGATCGGGGCGAGGGTGCCAGATGGTGCCTTGTCCCTGAGAAAGTAGGTTCTCTCTCAAAGGGATCTGCCAGGGGAGGGCCATCGCTCTCTGATATCTCAGATCTCTGATATCCAGGTCCGGTTGGGCCAGAGGGGCGCAACTAACAGAACCTGCTCCTCGTCCTCCCTGACCTTGCACAGTAACTTCGCGATCAGGCTCACTGGGGGTTACGCATACTTACGTATGCCCCGAGGCCAGCTGTAGGCCAGTGCATCCGTGCCGAGAGTGCCCTCGGTCAGGGAATAAAACAACTGGCAATGAGCGTTCTCGGGGGAAGCAAACAGATCGATCTGGGCCTCCCCGAATCGAGCCCATATCAGGTGAACAGACTCGGGGTGGAGTCTCCATTCTCCAGAGTGAATCTGCTGCCGTAAGAGCGCATCGGTTGCACGGTTGAGCATACCTGGGATGTGAATGGCGCGCAGCGACTTCAGCCGCGGGTGACTCCAGACGGGGCAGACAGCGGGCGAGCTGAGACATGCGGCGAGAGCGCATACCCCCCATGCGGTTGATATACGCTGCCGCCGCCGTACTGTACGTCCTGACCAGCACGTGTTGCTGCTCCAGCACCGGAGAAGAACGGCGGAGAGCAAGGAACACTGCCAACAGCTCTAGGCGATTGATATGCCAATGCAGCTGGGCACCTACCCACAGGCCCGTAGCTGCAAGCCCGCGACACACGGCTCCCCAGCCTGTGCTGGAAGCATCTGTTGAGACAACAACATGACTGGACGCCTGTCCCAGAGGCACACCGACCTGCAGGAATGAAGGGTCGTTCCAGGGGCTGAGGGTGCGGCGACACAACGCAGTAACAGAGACTCGGTGTGTGCGTCTTGGAACTCGATCTTGAAGGCAGTGCTGAAGTGGTCTCATATGGAGCTGTCCTAGCGGCGTGACAGCCGCAGCGGAAGCCATATGCCCCAGGAGCCTCTGAAAATATTTCAGTGGGAGCACTATTTTGCTGTCGAGCTCCCTCAGACAGTTCAGCAGCAGGCGAGCGAGCTCTCCGGAGAGGCGCGCTACCATGGTGACCTAGTCCAGCTCCATCCCGAGAAAAGAGATCCTCTTCACCGGGGCGAGTTTGCTCTTTTCCCAGTTTACCTGCAACCCCAATAGGCGAAGATGCCGGAGCACCTCGTCTCTGTGCGCAGTCAATTGCTCCCGAGAGTGGGCTAAAATCAGCCAATCATCAAGATAATTGAGTACGCGGATGCCCGCGAGCCGAAGGGGCGCTAGGGCACCCTCCGTGAGTTTGGTGAAGACCCACGGAGACAGAGAGAGCCCGAAGGGGAGGACCTTGTACTGCCATGTTCGACCTTCGAACGCAAACCGCAGAAACTGGCGGTAATGTGGAAGAATGGAGACATGAAAATACGCGTCCTTCAGGTCTATAGCTGCAAACCAATCCTGAGGGCGGACGCATCAGAAGATGCGCTTCTGCGTAAGCATTCTGAACGACAGCTTGTGAAGGCAGCAGTTCAAAACGCGCAGATCTAGGATTGGTCGTGACCCACCGCTCTTTTTGGTACGATGAAGTGCGGGCTGTAAAACCCGCTCTCCATCTCGGCTGGAGGTACCGGCTCGATTGCACCCTTAGCCAGGAGGGCAGCAATCTCCTCTTGCAAGACAGGGGCGGACAGGGGATTGACCCTTGTGAAATACACGCCCGTGAACTTAGGAGGCCGTTTCGAGAACTGTAGTTCGTAGCCGAGTCTGATCGTGCGTATGAGTCACCACGAGGGGCTGGCTCGCGCTAACCAGGCAGGCAGAGCCCTCGCTAATGATGTCATTGCAGCAATCGCTGACGTATCCGCGGAGCGGCAGCGCGGAGCGGGTGTGCTGATCCGGGGAGCGCGAGGGTCCCACAGAAGAGCTGGAGGAGAGCGATTCGCTCTGGCTCCGCACCCTGACTCTGGAGAGGGGGGCTTGGGGGCTGGGAGAAGGAAGACCGTCCCCCCAGCGCCCGTGAGCCGCTGGCAGAGTATGCAGACCGTGCGAGCTGAGAGGCAGCGCGTCCCAGACTGGCAGGGCTTGAGCTGTGACATCCGGGGAAGGGGAAAAATGCTCTTTGTTCGAAACTTTGGTGGCACTTTCCCTTCCAGCGGGGAAAGAGCAAGTTTCCTCCTCTCCGGATGGCCTGTCTCAGGGACGCTTCGCGGTCCGTTTACCGGACTTAGTGGCGCCCTGGGCAGGAGGGGCTGCCGGCTTCCGGCGTGCTCGCTTCGCCGGAGGTGGGGGCGGGGCAGCGGCCGTTGGCAGGCGCCCTCGGCGAGAAGCAGCGGAGGTGGATGGCTCGGCGGGGGACGGAGCGGGCTTACGGTCCCGCCGATAGATGACATTGCCCATCGCATCCGACTGCTCCTTCACCGCCTTGAACTCCTGGGTGAATTCACCAACGTAGTCGCCAAACAGGCCAGCCTGGGATATGGGCGAGTCAAGAAAGCGAACTTTGTCAACATTGCGCATATTTGCTAGGCTTTGCCAGAGGTGACGCTCGTGGACCACAAGTGTGGACATCGTCTTCCCCAGTGCGCACGCGGCGGACTTAGTAGTCCGGAGAGCATAGTCGGTCGCGGTGCGCAGCTCGTGTAACAAGTCTGGGTTAGACCCACCCTCGTGCAGCTCTGCCAGCGCCTGTGCTTGGTAGCGCTGGTAGGTGGCCATCGCGTGCAAGGCGGAAGCTGCCTGGCCCGCAGCCTTGTAAGCTCTAGCTCCGAGGGAGGCAGATAACCTACAGGCTTTGGACGGGAGACGGGGCTGACCGCGCAAAGTAGGGGCGCCACACGGACAAAGATTGACCGCAATGGCGCGCTCCACCTGCGGGATCGCCTCATACCCCCTGGCAGCTCCACCATCCAGGGTGGTGAGGGCGGAGGCGGAGGCGGACGCAGTGCGGGCAGAGAAAGGTGCCCTCCAGGACTGCGTGAGCCTACTGTGCACTTCCGGTAGGAAGGGGACGAGAGGCTTCAAAGGCTTCGCCTTTTGGTCCTCTACGTAACACCCATCTAGTCGGTCCGGCCGCGGGGCTGGGGGATGAACCATCTTCAACCCGACGGCCGAAGCAGCCCGAGAAAGCACGGCCAACACGTCCGCTTCAGGATCTGTTTTGATGGCGCTCGCTTGCCCAGAGGGGGCGAGCGGGTCTGGATCATCGTCGGACAATGAAAGCCTACCCTCCGAGGACATCTGATCTCCGGTGTCAGCGAGCGTTAGAGCTACCATCTGATTAGACGGATCACTCCCAGCACCCAAAGCTTGGATGGAGCGCTTGGAGGAGCGAGAGGTCTACGAGCCCTTAGGCGGCGGATTATCTTTCACTGGAACCCTCAGATCTGCCCGAGCGCCCGCTGCAGAGCAGGAGGCGACTGGGGTGACTCGCTCTCTTACGAAAGTTAGCCTCAATCTCAACTGCGCGACGGTCATGGCATCGCAGTGACGACATGAACCGCCCCCGAGCACCACATTAACATGCTGGACCCCCAAACATGTAATGCAGTGATCGTGCCTATCATCCAGAGCCAGGAAACCCCCGCAACCAGAAACGCACAGTCGGAGCGCCATCCTGAAACGGACGTGCTGCATGACTATAATGCTCTTTTAGGAAACCTTACAACAATACGCACCGCTCTGGAGGACCGGACCCAAAGGGATGCCAGGCAAGGGAGAAAACCCAGCTCGACCGTCTGCCGCTGCGTGGACTCGCCCTGGACCGGGAGACACTCGTTCGCTCGATGTGGCTGTAGACAGCAAGAGGAACCCTCATGAAGCTCGATCAGAAAAGTCTCTGAAGCGAAAAGGATAGCGTTTGCTGGCGCAAGGTGTGCTTATATGCTTAGTTAATTGGCGATGCAGCACACCTGCGCAAGCTTACTCTGCCAATTCATTGCTTTCATTGGCCCGTTCAATACTCTTTCAGAAGTAGCTTCTGAACCGAATCTCCCATACGTGGATTTAGAACTCAAATCCACTTATAGCACTGGAGTTCCCCAACCGAAGGGGAACCTTGGCGCAGTGGAGAAATGGCCATCCAGAGCCAGAGATATATACACAAATATACATATATCTATGATCAGGAGTTTTCCCGGTGGTCCATATGCAAATATTTTTTAAATTACGTAAATTATAATTTTACATCACTTTTCTACATTGATGGATAAGTAACCACACGAGCATTGCTGACAAAGAGTTTGTGTTTGTGTGCATGGAAATGTATTATCCTTCCTCCCTGTTAAATTTGATCTAATCCATGTCCTAAAACACACCTTATCACGCACTATTATAATTTCAAAAACTTCACTTACTTCAAGTTACTTTACTCACCCGACAAGAATACAAGTTTCTGGCACTGCAGCGTCTTGTAATATTTCATTTACATTGTTTGCTAATTTTATTCAACAAAACTAGCATAAGACTAGAATTTAGTGCAAGTTGGTGCCACTTTGCCTTATGGTCAGTGCAGCAAGTGACTGCATTATCATCAGTAAACTTACTTGTTGAGCACAAAAACTAAATGTTCTGAGTTTATGCTTTGTTTGTTCGTTACTACACCCGTACACAGCTCTAAAGTACAGCATCTTTTGAATGACATTTGTCCTGGGACCATTGTAAAATGTGGCGACAGTATTGACACATGCTCAGGGTCTGTATGCGATATATTTAGTGTATATATCTATGGTGACCAGATATTTTACACTTGACCTGTAGCTCTGATATTTCAGAATGTGAGGGGGCACATTTGAAATATTGTGCTATAATATTGGTGCATCAGTCTCACCCGAAGGGGGCGGCAAAGAGGGGGGGTGTATGGATTATGGTGAGCATATCCCTTATTTTCACATATATGTATGCATGTCTGTTAGGTAAAACCAAACATGTATGCAAGTCTGTAAGGTAAAACCAAAAACAACACACTGACAAACACAACTCTGCACATGAAGGATGATTATCTGATTCTAAACATGAGTGAACTATAGATTGAAAAATAGCTTGTTACATATAAACTAGCATGAGATCCAAACAGGTCAATAGTGGCATATAAAAACACTCAGACTGTTTATAAAAAATAGCTTGTCTGAGCTGGCAGACACAGCAGAAGCCTGATGAAACACAATTAATTTATTTTCTTTTCTTCTTTTTTTTTTTTTACAAAAGTACAAATTCAATCCAATATCATCTTTAACCCTCTACAGCACAGCGTTGCCCTCAGGCAACAGAAAGTTTTCTTAAGGCTAGAGCTAAGCACAGATTTCTTAAAATGTTGGCAACCAATTAAAATGTTAGAAAAAGTATCAATAAAACATTCAATAAGGTGTGGGAGTCACTATCCAGCACAGTTTGAAGGTGGAACTCCATTTTCTGACTCATGGTGACTGGAGCACATGGTATAAGAAGTTTGGATTATTTGCTTAATTAACCACATTTAAAGTAACATAAACTGTACTAAAATGTATGCACTTGTGTGGTTGTAGAGAAGCCTTTTGTCAGGTTTATGAAGTTTTTTTATTTTACATGCTCAGAAATTCAATTTTTCTTTTCCTTGCCTCAGGGAAACGTGCAATAAATGGTACGTTTCAAGATGTGTTTACTGACATTATATGTGGGCATTTCATATATTATAATTTTTACATATTGTATTATTTTTAGTTTTACTTTTTAAACATGTTTTAATAGAAAAAAATGAGTGTAAGCTTGTTTAATGGAAGTAAAAAGCAGGATCCCAGAGTTAGGCAAATCCCATCTGAGGACGAGATAGACTGCAGTGACAGTGAGGAGAACAAGGTTTGAGCTGAAGTGTAAAAAAAAATATCTTTAGAAGTTCAAAAAGTAGCTCTGACTATCGTTTATAATTGATCAGTTTACACAGCAGGTAGCACACCAAATATGGGTCAAATATATAGACTAGTAAAAAACACTTTATACAGTGCTCAGCATATATGAGTACACCCCTCACAAATCTCTCATTTAAACTAATATTAGATCTATGGCTTATCTAACAAAATAATTTATGATGACAGTCCAAAATTAGTATACCAAAATTGATATGTTAGAGAACATTATTGAACAAAAAATGTAAAAGAGCAACATTCAAAAGAAACAAAAAATGTAAAAAATTTTGTTGAAATTTTGGTTTGTAAATTTTTCCAGTATTTCGCATAAATTTAAATGTATTATCTTCTATTTCTAAAGATGTTCGGTGAATTAAATATTATTTTAATAAATATATATGTTTAATAAATATGTTTTGTTCACAAGCACCCAAAAAATATGATCTATATTTACTGATAAATGAATACAAATATTATACACAAAATTATATATTATATTATATACAAATTATATTAATTGTATATTATATACAATTATATTATATACAAAATGGGATGTACTGCTGAGCACTGTGTCTGTTTTACGTGTCCTTCCCTATTTCCATAATGATTCTGTTCAGTTTGAAAAGGATTTGTAAATTATTATTGCTCTCTGATGACTGACTCATGATATTTAATATATAAATGTGAAGAATTTTCTCAGTGATTTTGTACCATTGTTGCATAACGTTGTGTTAAAGCAACAAAAAAATATTTTGGGGTTGGGGTGGGGGGTCAAACCAAAAACAACTTCAAATGTTCCCAAAAGAACTAATAAATCCTGTGGAGTCATTTGTGTCATGTACCATTAAAATATGTGCAGTAGAGGGCAGGAGCGTTGCCAGGGTCAAAAGGGATAAGGGGCTTAATTTACGTTTTTTTGACTAATTTGCATGTATTTACATTGATATGATACACATTTGATCGATTAGTTATTTTATTTCACCAAAACTACACACACTTAATACTGTGAAAACAAATATTAAGCTTCATCAGTAGTTAGAACTATTTAACTAGTTAGCTAGAACTAGTTTGGCGAAACAACAGTTGTATTATTACTTCATCAGTTTCAGCTCCTCAAAATAATGAATGAATTATGATGACGGGATTTTTTTTTAGCACCATGCCACTTTTAACAGTGCCACTCCCACCTGCCGGTAGAAAAAGGTACTGCTAAATAGCTGACTATTTAATTACCTTACACAAACGCTGCGTTGTGTAGTGCATGATGTAACACATTACAACACATAAGCTTGATGTAATCATAACAAAATAAATGTTATACCACCCCCCACCCCCCTCACAACACCACTGGTAGGGTTAAGGATGTTTTTACTGCAAAATGACTTAAAAATCAGCTTAAAGGTGTAGTATGTAAGTTTGACACCCAGTGGCTAAACTAGGTTTTGCATTCCTGGAGCAAAAAAAATGCCAGCTCAGGTTGCCAGATTGACAACCAACACGAGTAAGTCTAACAATCGAGCCTAAAGACTGATTTAAATCGTGTTCTAAATTAAAGCATCGGAACCCGATAGAATGAATATTTTACATATTAAAAGGAGTTTTAGTTCTAACCAACACCTCCAATTAATTAGAAACGGCTTCTATTTCTCACAGGTGAACAACAGAAAACTGACAATGATCACCTCAGCTACACCTCATGTGCAATATTCAGTGTTAAATGCTAACAATGTGATTTGAATGACATTTTACATCACATTTATTGCCATACTACTGAAAGCAGCAGCCGATAGTTCACCTCAGATCTTGAAAATAAAATAAATAAAATGAAACTGTTTGAAATTGAACTTTAGAAAACCTCAAAACCAACACATATCAGTGATTCAGCATCTACATTTAAAGGTTCACAAAACTTTTTTTGAGATATTAACAGATTTGTGTGTGTTGAGCATCAGTTAAGACAATGTTAGCACCTGTTAGCTTTGATTGTGGGAAAACTGGATATTTTTGAGCTTTTGTCAGCTAATTTCAGCTTCCGGGTTTAAAATGTTTTTTGGGGCGGGATCAAAATCGTTGTCGTAGCGCAAAACTGCAAGTGCAAAGATGACGCTTTGTTTTTCATTATTATTCATAGCGGACTGCACATGCTTTCCGAAGGCAAGGCAGACCTGCTAGTGCCAAGCTGTGAGATCCTACCTTGATGACTGAGTGAAACCGCTGCTGTGTTTGCCTAAATCCTCTAGATAACCATCTGGGCTAATAGTTAAAATAGACAGGGAAAGAGACCTGCTTTCAGACCCGAGGATTGAGGAAAAAGTCCTCATTTAGTATCTATATAAACACAATTATCTTTACAATTGTATAAATTGTGGTTATGTGTTACCATTGAAATTACCAATAACAAATGTAGCAGGGCATTAAATTACTGTTTTTGTCTTTGCAAACTATAAAATCATGCATCTCCTCACGGTTTGTGTCTCATTTTGTGAGCCCAGTGACAACAGTTGTTTGCTTCCCTGCTCTGCTGGCCACGCCCACTCCTGCCCTTTGCTCGTGGAGCTCCACGCCCATTAATATGCATCTTTGAATTCTGAGGTAGACCTGAACCAAAAGTGGGTGGGTGTCATGGCCCTTTAATAATGTTAATATGTATCAACTAGGTTATGAATCTTACCATTTCATGAGTGAGTACATATTCTGTGCTTCTGAATAGCTGTATTTCAATTTCTGTCATGTTTTGTTCACCGCAAACAGCCAAATTGCTCATCACTGCGTATCTCGTCATAAAGCGAGTTAAGACATGCGGTTACAATGTAACTTGCTTACATAATGTTTATGTTCATAATATTTATGTTATTTGCTAACCTCATGTGGAACTTTGAATCTGCATCTCATTTCGGAGTCTGCTACTGTCCAGCGGAAATCACATACTTTCAGAGCCTTTATGAATGAATCAATAAACATGTGGTTTTCCAACAAAGCAACCTGGGATGCTGAAATATAATTGACTAAACTGGCATTGGGTGGGTTAAAAGAACCAAAACAAAGACAGCGTTCCGATACGAAAAACACATTTTCAAAGCAGAATATCTCACTTCAGCATTGATTTTCAGATAAACAATTATGTTCACTTAGCATGTTACTGAAATATCTGCAAACATATTATGGTATTTTTATGCATCCAAAAGCTTGCATTCAACACCTTCAAAATATTTTTGTCAGTGTGATGCATATAAAAAAACATTACAGTTTAAGGGCTTACAAGACTACAATAGATTGTCAGTGAACCGTGTCCTTTCAAGGTTAAATGCTCTTTCCTGCAGGTAATCAGCATTTATCAGCGAAGAAAGGGAAGCCAAAGACCACTTAGCCTCTTGCTGCTGGCCATGACTCGGCTTTGTGCTCCTGCTTGGATTGTTATCAGTAAAGTGACATATGTGTATTTTTATAATGTATATACCAGCATAGTTGAAGGTCTGAGGTGTCTCTGTAGCTGTCTAAGTAGCAAATGTCCTCTGACTCAGCTGGAACTGTTCTGTGGTCAGTTAAGCCTGGTGTTTTACATCAAAAGCTGCCTCGGCATGTCCTGTGTGACTGCCGGGAACTCTGGGCCACCCAAATCCTGTTTATTTACAGCTTTTTATATTTAGGTTTACTTTGTCCGAAAGGTGACACGGTGCCTCAGTGGTTAGCACTGAGCAAGAAGTTTGCTGGTTCGAGTCCTGGCTGGGTCAGTTGGCATTTCTGTGTAGAGTTTGCATATTCTTCTCGTGTTAGGTGAATTGAATAAACTAAATTGACAGTAAGTGTATGTGTGTGCGTGCGCATGTGAGTGTGTGTGGGTGTTTTCCAGTACTGGGTTGCAGCTGGAAAGGCATCTGCCTAAAACATATGTGGGATAAGTTAGCGGTTTATTCATCACATGAATAAAGGGACTAAGCCATAGGAAAATGTATGCGTCTAGAAAGTATTCATTATTTACAGTAGATGGACATTTCTTTCTTTACTAAATAAAAGCTTTATAAACTGGAAAATATTTCATATTGAACATGATACCTTTCTATAAATGGCAAATATGTGCTTATATTTTTTGTGTACTTTGTGTTCCTTCTGTATCTGTGCCAAATGTCCCCACAAATAAAGCATAAAGCTAGTCAATTTTAACCTCATGTGACCTTTTGTTCCCATGAGGAAAAGCATTTTGGAAAAGGAATGCACATTGAAAGTCCTAATAAAAAACTGTATGTGTGTGTCTGCACGTGCGTGCTCAGGGAGGTTTATGAAGTCTCAAATATGTTTAAGGTATTACATGGGTATTACGATGTAAACATGGTTATTGGGTCATTTCACGTGACCTCATAAATCCAAAGGCTTAAAAATCATAAAACTGTGTTTTTTGGAAATTCTCTTGTTATCTGTCTGGATTTTGTTATCTGTCAGGGTTGGGTTAACTTTTCTACTGTATAAAAATCATTTGTCTACTTCTGTGGAGAGTCCCCACATTACAGAAACAAATGTACAGAGAAGATTTTTCAACACATTTCAGCACATAATAGTTTTATTAACTCATCTCTAATAACTGATTTATTTTATCTTTTCCATGATGATAGTAAATAATATTTGACTAGATATTTTTCAAGACACTTCTATACAGCTTAAAGTGACATTTAAAGACTTAACTAGGTTAATTAGATTAACTAGGCTGGTTAGGGTAATTAGACAAGTTATTGTATAACGATAGTTTGTTCTGTAGACTATCAAAAAATACAGCTTAAAGGGGCTAATAATTTTAAGCTTAAAATGTTTATTTAAAAATTAAAAACTGCTTTTATTCTAGCTGAAATAAAACAAATAAGATTTGCTCTAGAAGTAAAAAATATCAGACATGCTGTGAACATTTCTTTGCTCTGTTAAACATAATTTGGGGGGGAAAATAATAATAATAATTCAAATGTGGGCTAACTGTGTGTTTATATTTTTCAATTTAGTACCATTATACATTCATAGACCCTCTACTGGTATATAACAATTAAGGAAATATAGGCCTGTAGCCAAGTTCAAGTTCATTTATTAATAAAGCACATTTAAAGGCAGTCACAATACTGACCAAAGTGCTGCACATAAGACAAGATTAAAAAAATAAAAAGACAAAATATAGAAATAAAGCAAGCGAAACGTCTGTAAAAATGTAAAAAATTAGCCGTAGAACGAACTATTAAAATAATCTTAAAAAGCCAAGCTAAAAAGGTAGGTTTTAAGACGTGATTTAAAAATGGATAATGATGGAGCCATTCTGATCTCAAGGGGCAAGGTGTTCCTCAACCGAGGACCTACCACAGAGAAAGCTCTGTCCCCTCTACGTTTCAGCCTAGAATTTGGAACTGACAGAAGATTCTGCTCACTCAACCTAAGAGATCTTACAAGAGTGTAGGGATGAAGCAGCTCTGCGAAATAGGATGGGGCTAGATTGTGGAGGGATTTATAAACCAGTAAAAGCACTTTAAAATCAATTCTGAATTTCACAGGCAGCCAATGAAGGCCTCTTAGAAGAGGGGTAATGTGGTCATGTTTTCTGCTATTACATATAAATCTAGCAGCCTAGTGTATGTTTCTTTTCTTCTCAAAATGTGGACCTTTTTGCAGTTATTCGCCTCATTTATTCATGAGATTTAAATACTGAATTTTAGTAAAGCAAAAATTTAAAGCATTATTAGCTTGTCGGATGGTCATCATAACCTTTAATGTACCAAATATTTCCTAAAGATTTAGAATAAAGAAAAATTGACAAATACTTATTTTTAAAATACATTCATTACATCCTATAGAATTAGAAAACAAATAGGAATCTGTTCAGGTTTTAAATTAAAAGCCGACTGTCATTTATTAGGCAAATAACAAACTGGCCAGCAAACTTTCCTCAGTGAGAATTTGAGCTTTATGATTAACTAGCCTCTCTTGTAAAACAGTACATTTGATTGAAAATTCATAGATAACAAAATTAGCCGAATTAGTTTTCAAATAAATTTTAATATGGGCCAATTTTAGTGCTTCACACCTTTTTATTGGTCATTTTTTGTTTCAGGAATTAAGGTCCAAGATTTAGAATAAAAGTTACTTGTAAATGTTTTCTCTATTTAAAATCAATACAGTAGCGAAATACGACTACATCAGACTGTATTTTTTTGCGCAACTGGATGCTGAAAAATAATAGTTTGCATTGGCCAAAACTGATAACTGAAGTCACATGGATGTGACAGTCAGATGATCCGGCTTGGTTTTTAAGCCTTTTTCAACAAGTTATTTTCACAATTTATGATGGTGTAGCTGTCAAAATATGACAAATGAGCTCATGTAAGGGACAAATTCTGGACCTTTGCCATTGATGGGTGGTTCTTGAACACGGCTACGGGCCAGAAATATGACATAGCTATATGCCAGAATTGAACATTAAACGTTTTTTATTACTATTCTTGTCATTCTACAGGGCCAGTATTAGCAGGGATCCATTCTACGACATGTTGGCTACTAGAAAACGGCGAGTGGCCACTAAAAAGTGAAGTGAAAACCTTCATCCGGGTTTTAATAATCACTTTACAACGTTCACCCTGGAGGAAATGGACACACGGGGACAAGAGCAAACTGAGGAGAAAGAAGAACAAGACTTAAAAAATATTGGCGTATCTATGAATCAAGTGCGAAACTGAGGGACGTGTACTAAATAGTTTTCTCCATATGACTTGTATGGCGAATCGAGTGAAGATGGTGTGCTTATATGTTGAATGTTATAATGAATGTTTTAACAACGCTTATAATGTCTGTGTGGGTTCAGTAGAGAGTGAATAGCGCCCCCTGCCGCCTTTAGCAGGATAGTTACAGGACATTTCAATTTGAGATGGCCAAGAAATGTATGTAAAATAGAGTGAACTACTAATAATGATGTCTTTTTGGTTTTCAGATAAATACAAGAGATGAATAGTTGCAGGGAATCATGCTGAATATAGATTTGTGCTGTCATAATATCGAATAATATTCATTATCTTAATTGCATTGGTCGTCTTAAATGGTTTTATGTTCTGTTGTTGTGTACACAGTCATCTAAATCAGCAGGACTGGTTGCATTAACTGCATTAACAATCAAAAATTATATTTATTATCTTTTTTGTTGTTCTTAATATAAAACACTGTAAAAATCCTCTTTGATAATGAAAATATTATTAGATGCCTTTTCAGAAAATGATACAAGCTGTACTTCTGTTTCATATTCCTATTTTGGTTTGAATAATTTGACTGTTTTGTTGTATTTATGTAGTCTAATATTGTTGTTGTTTTGTTTTGTTTTTACAGTTTGTAATATAACTCGCAAAAGAAGACCACAAAAGCTATTCTTCTTTTCTATTTGAAACTTTTTGGATTTAAAACTAATCTATATGCAATTTTTATTAATCAGCTTGGATATTCTAAGTCAAAGAAACTCATAATTCTAATGGTTTATTGCAAAGATTCTGATATATCTCTGTGGTTAAAATATGAATCAATTGATACGACTTAAATGAAATGTTTCCCTAATTTTCTATTATTTCTGCTGTAAAGTGAACACAGACTCTGGTGCCTGTTTTCGTGCAGCCTTATAATCAGCAAAAACATATGAAAACAATTTGACAAATACATTCCACAAACACTGTCTATTCCTGTTAGCACCAACCTAAGCCATAGCAGCAATGTAATCCATGCCCATTTGAAAACTGAATTATTTTATGAAAACTGTAGTTTTTATGTGATAATTTAATTTGTAAATACCCTCATATTCTGTTGTTATGGTAAATATGCAGCATGCTTATATACAGTTGTCTTTCAGAGCTTTCTGTATGTGTCAGTAAATCATAATTCCTATATCTCAGATGGGACATGGATACGGGTTGTCCTGTCAGTGAAGCCAGTGACCTCAAGATCTGATCTGATTAAAGATTTTTTTTTTTTGTCTCGAGATTTACCAGGGATTTGACTTCATTACATTAAAACACACTAGTTCTTTCATACTATATGGAAGTCAGTTGGTATAAGCTACATGCTTTAATGTTTCTTGAATGTGGATAAATGACAGAATTGATGTGAGATGATTCCTTTCAGATTTTCAGTGAATAAATAATAATACAATACTGAAGACAAACTTTTTTCAGCCAGCTTGAATTATTATAACTATTAACTGAACCTTTTTTGGGTAGCCATAAACTAAAAATATATTCTGTTTTCTGTTTAGCATAAGAAACTCACCTAGGTTTGGAAAAACATAAAGATGATACATAATTACGGACATTATATATACAGTTGAAGTCAATATTATTAGCTCCCCTTTGATTTTAATTTTTTTAATATTTCCCAAATGATGTTTAACAGAGCAAGGAAATTTTCACAGTATGTCTGATAATATATTTTTTTTCTCTAGGGAAAGTCTTATTTGTTTTATTTCGACTACAATAAAAGTCATTTTTAATTTTTTAAACATCATTTTAAGGACAAAAAGTATTATCCCCTTTAGGCTATTTTTTTAAGTACACAACATTTTAAGTGGATGGAAAAAGATTAATAAAAATTTCCTAAGACAAGAATGTGTTGTTCAAGAGTTTTATGAAATTTTTGATGAAAGGGTTTAATCCACCTCAAATGCTGACTGCTCTATCTACATAGAAAAAGATTGGTTATTTCAACCCAATTTTGAGTTAAATATGGACAAAACCCACTGTTGGGTCAATTTTTTAGTTAATTCAAATTCTTGGACGAAACGAAACCCACCAATTGGGTTTTTCCATACTTCACACAAATTGTATCTATCTGTAATACATACATACACACATACATACATACACAATTGGTATGGAAAGTATTCAGAGCCCATTCAATTTTTCACTCTGTGTTATATTGCAGTCATTTGCTAAAATAAGTTCAATATATAATAAGTATATTTTTTTATTATAAGTTTTTCCTCATTAAAGTACACACAGCACCCCACATTGACAGAAAAAACACAGACTTGTTGACATGTTTGCAGATTAATTAAAAAAGAAAAACTGATATATCACATGGTCCTCAGTCCCCCATGCAGCAACACTCATATGTTTAAATCGGGTGCCGTCCATTTCTTCTGATCATCCTTCAGATTGAGTCTAGCTGAGTTTCATTATAGCCTGCTGATTGGACTTAATTAGAAAAGCCACACCCCTGTCAATATAAGAACTTACAGCTCATGATGCATGTCAGAGCAAATGAGAATCATGAGGTCAAAGGAACTGCAGAGGGCAGAGATAGAATTGTGGCAAGGCACAGATCTAGCCATGGTTACAGAAAATATTCTGCTGCATTTAAGGTTCCTAAGAGCACAGTGGCCTCCATAATCCTTAAATGGAAGAATTTGGGATGACCAGAACCTGTCCGGCCAAACTGAGCTATCAGGGGAGAAGAGCCTTGGTGAGAGAGCTAAAGAAGAATCCAAAGATCACGGTGGCTGAGCTTTAGAGATGCAGTCGGGAGATGGGAGAAAGTTGAAGTAAGTCAACATCACTGCAGCTCTCCACCAGTCACGGCTTTATGTCAGACTGGCCTGAAACATGAAAGCCTGCATGGAGTTTACTAAAAAACACTTGAAGGACTCCAATATTGTGAGAAATAAGTTTCTCTGGTCTAATGAGAACAAAATAGAACCTTTTTGTTCTTAATTCTAATCGGCATGTGTGGAGAAAACCAGGCCTGCTGATCACCTGTACAATACAGTCCCAACAGTGAAGAATCATGGTGTGGGGGTGTTTTTCAGCTGCAGGGACAGGACGAATAGTTGCAATTGAGGGGAAAATGAAGCCAAGTACAGGGATATCCTGCAAGAAAACCTTCTCCAGAGTGCTCAGGAGTGCTCTCAAAGGTTTACCTTCCAACAAGACAATGACCATAGACACACAGCTAAAATAATAAAGGAGTGGCTTCACAACAACTCCATGACTGTTCTTGAATGGCCCAGCCAGAGCCCTAACTTAAACCCAATTGAGCATCTCTAAAGAGACCTAAAAATGGCTGTCCACAAACGTTTACCATCCAACCTGACAGAACTGAGAGGATCTGCAAGAACTCACGGCTGTATTAGATCAAAAGGGTGCTCCTATACTAAACACTGAGCAAAGGCTCTGAATAAATTTTGTAAACAATTCAGTTTTTCTGTCAATGTAGGGTGCTGTGTGTACAATAATGAAGGAAAAAAGGAACTTAATTTTAGCCAATGGCTGCAATAAAATAAAAAGTGAAAAATGTAAGGGGGTCTGAATACTTTCCGCACCCACTGTATATACAAAGACATGTTGTGTGTCTTCTCTATAGATGAAAGGGCATATGGCACCAAAAAACAAATCTGAGCTCATTCTTCCATACAGAACCCCTGAATCACTAAGAGGATAAACAGCTGTTTTGCTTGTATTTATTAGGGATGTCAAGATGTCGGGGTGTTGAGTGTACAGGATAAAACAGAAAAAGTTTCCCCCCTCATGAACTTAGTCCTTTTGAAAGCCATCTTGCATTAGCAGCGATAAGATTAGATTGTTTGCATGTTATTGCTTTACAAGTATACTCTAATCTGGGCATTACTGGTTTTGTGCAGTTTTATAGTAAGCTGCTTTGAGTTTGTTTGCACAAACATGACAGCTACAAGGCGCTGAGATTTAATAATGATCATTATAGCCTACTTTAGATTGTTTGCAGTTTCGATCATGTAAAACTGATCTTAATTGTCAATTTATCGAGGGCAATATTTATATCTGGAAGTGATTTCAAGTTTTTATTATATATTAGTGTTGTTACGTCTAATTTAAATAACCAAATACCTCAATCTCAATGTGCACCAACAACAAACTACATAAAACTGATAGTAGATTATATTATAAAACACCTCGCATGGCTGCAATACTGACAAAAATAATTAGAAAAGTCAAGTTTGTAGACAAAGAAAGTCTTGACAAAGCCTCGTCTTAGTTTGAAGTAGTTTCAACGTTTAAATAATTAAAGTAGCTTTTAGGAAGTCAAAACAGTTGGAATAGATATTGCTAGACGGTTGTTAAGGCGTTGGCTATTCTGGGTGGTTACTGAGGCATTGCTGGGGTATTCTAGGTGATTGCTAGGGCTTTCTGAGGGGTTGCTAGCGTTCGGAGTGGTTGTTAAGTAGGCAGTTGCTAGGGTGTTCTGAGTGGTTGCTGAGCAGTTGCTAAGGTATTCTAGATGGTTACTAAGCTGTTGCTAGGCAGTTTCTAGGGCGTTTTTAGTGATCGTTAAAGGGTGATTTATACTTCTGCATCAAGAGCACACGCTTGCTCCGGTGCAGCCTACGTGTGGTCGCAGAGCTCTCGCCGTGACACACACCTCTCAAAAAATGTAACTACACGTCACGATGACTCGTAGTGCACACTCTTTGATTGGTTGGTAGCGCTGACAAGTGTGGGTGGAGCTGAGAGCTGTGCGAGCCTGATGGGGCGATTGTTTACAAGTGTCGAGTCCTGTAAAGGAGCTCCAGATGGAAAGTTTTGTTTTGTGTTTACCTTATCATTAAAGTTGTTGCACATGCCCCGGTTTCAACCTCAAAATTAAGAGTTTGAGCCACTTGTACATTAAGGTAGTGTTCAGAAAAAAACACAACACCAGTGAAGAAACTATACACAGAGGAACATAAAACCCTATTGCCAGCAAGCGATTCTGAACTGTTATTGCAGAGCAACACAATCAGCCCGCAGAAATGTTAATGCACGACAACGCTCAAAGCATGCGCCATGAGTCACGCTGATCACTAGTCGCAGAAGCATAAACCAAGCTTAAGGTCGGTGTTCTAGGTGGTTGCTAAGGTGTTGCTAGGCAATTGCTTAGGTGTTCTGAATAGTTGCTATCATAAATTAGCATAGTTCTAGTTTGAATTAGTATGGTTCTACTATGAATTAGCACGTTGCTAGCATGTTTCTAGTATAAACTAGTATGTTGTTAGCATGGTTCTAATATGAATTAGCATGTTTCTAGTGTAAACTAGCATGTTGTTAGCATGGTTCTAGTATAAATTAGCATGTTTCTAGCATGTTTTTTATATAAACAAGCGTGTTGTTAGCATGGTGAATAGTATGTTGTTATGATTGTTAGTATCGAACCAGCGTCCTTCTTGCTGTGAGACAACAGTGCTAACCACCGAGCCACTGTGTCCCCTTAACCATTTACTAATATGGAGTGTGATCTGAAAACCATCGATAGCCAACTAAGATCGTAAGTTCCGTCGTTACAAGCAAAGTTCGTTGATGTGGCGTTTCTCAAAACCATCTTTTCAACGCACATTCGCAAACTGCATCGCAAACTTGTACGCTTGCAACTACACCTCTGAAGCTGTAGTTAGAAACATAGTTCCTGGCTGTGTTCTATTCACAGTTATCCCCCCATGCCCTATTCACTCAGAACATTCTAACATTTAAACTTGGAATGATTAAAAATAAAAAAGCAAAAATCATCTCTCTTAGGTGTAATTTGCTTTGAAAGTGTTTTTACAGTTCAGTTTTAGTGATCTTCAGATTGACAATTGCGTTCCCTTTGTAGTGCACTTTGAAAACATTTATGTCATTCTGAATACAGCCAGCGCTCATAACGAAAGCTGTGGCTGACCGATTATTTAAAAGCGAAATTTATGGAACGTCTCCAAAATTTGTGGAAAAAAAAAACAAAACAAAAAAAACATAGCATACGTTAATTCATTCATTCATTCATTTTCTTTGTGGCTTAGTACCTTTATTAATCTGGGATCGCCACAGCGGTATGAACTGCCAACTTATCCAACATATGTTTATTGCAGCGGATGCCTGTTCAGCTGCAACCAATTACTGGGAAACATCCACACGCACTCATACATTACAGACAATTTAGCCTATTCAATTTATCTATAACGCATGTCTTTGGACTTGTGGGGGTAACCATAGCACCTAGGGGGAAACCCGCGCGAACATGGGGAGAATAAGCAAACTCCACACAGAAACGCCAACTGACCCAGCCGAGGCTCAAACCAGCGACCTTCTTGCTGTGAGGAGAACCTGCTACCCACTGCGCCACCCATAGCATACGTTACTGCTTTTAATTAATATTAGGTTATTTATTAAGTAGTTTGAGTGTGTCAAATTGTAAAAGTAGACTTAAAAAAAAAAAATATCCTACTTAATAATCATCATTATTAATATTAGTAAAGTAGGATTTGCTTCTATTTCCCAATAAATAATAAATTGAATTTTTAACAAATCGCCTCATTATTTATTGATATGATTAATACATGAGATTAGAATATGTCAGCTTTTGAAAGTGATTTTATGTTTTAGAATAGAATATGGGATATTCTCAATAATATTTGTAAAGAAAGAATAGGCTCTATATTGTCATTTACATATATTTCAGTTCATATAGAAAACCAGTGTATGTTTTTACCAAACACTGGTAAAATAAAGACATGTTTTTATTGGATTTTTTTTAACGTGTGTGTGTAAAACAATACAATTTGCACAAATACATTATGGGGTTCTTCTCTAAAGTTGTTACTCCACCCCGTTTAGAGCCTCATTGCGGGCGTTTTATGTTATAACTTACGTGGTTCAAATGATGGATCTGCGACAGAAACCAGTTTTGGTAAACACTCGTCACTACATCGTTCTTTTCCCAAACGATGCATCGTATTACAATAGTTACATCAGTGTTCGGTAAACGGACTGCAGTTTAATTGTACAAGGACATTATGCTTTTTATCTTGAATCTGTGAGGCATTTTTGCCAAAAGCTATATTGATTTATAAAACCCATCCGTGTTCTAACTAATGCTCGTGTGTAGATAAAACCCAAAAATCACTGATTATGTTTTCACACACCAAAACAGAAATCTCACAAGTCATTCTTTATATGTAAAAAGGAAACCCCACCCTTTACAAAACCAAATGATTCCCATGATCACATACATGTCCATTCACTCCAACAAAATGTTGTAAACATAGTGAGAGAAAATATTACAATTTCAGACGTTAAGGCCGTTTCCTCTCACTCAACATATTGTACACTGTATACATTTACTTCGACATGCTACAGTAAAATGAGGTTGAATATAACCATTTTCATGTCTTTTTTTGTTTTGCTTCAGGGAAAAACACACACACAAACACACACACACACGCACGCGCACACACACGCATCGACAAACGTTCAGAGAACATGGTCTACGATGTTATGAGTGGCTTTACAGAAAGTGTCTCTATTGAACTCCTGATACAGGACCAAAACATACAACTGATAGTACAGTTCAACTTAAATTCACAGTATTATCTTGACTAAAATCAAAAGAGATTCAAGAAAACTGAACGATGACAATTAAAAACAAAAGAGATGCAATGAAGTTGCATTCTAGACAGGTTTGATTGAGGAATATCCGAAAGTAATACAGTGAAGATGCTAAAAAAAGAGAGAGGAAGAGGTACAAGAGACAGCGAAGCAAACGTCTTGTGTCCTCAAGTGTGTCCAGGTTAACTGTGATGTAAGTGCACATGTAGCATTAGCAATGGCTGCTCCTTCGAGTCAGTTCTCTCAAGCGATATGTGAAAATGGTGACATCGTAACTTGAAGCCAAGAGACAAGCAGTCTTTCTCCGCCGATGCAGCATATAAAATGTTCTTGTCATCCCAAGTGTGTATCCTTAAAGGGAGCGCTCGTCTCATCTTCACAAGTGAGAAAATCCTGAGTCTGTATGTCTGAGCAGCAATTCAGATGTTAAGCTCCAGGCTTTTGTTTTAATCGCATATATTAACTTTATATAGAACTTTTGTTTTTTCCATGATCAAAGCTCACTTATGTACAGTGTTCTAAAAAATCCTTAAAAGTAAAAGAAAAACAAAAAAAAAGAAAACAAAACAAAAAAATAATGAAACTTTAAAATTCATCTTGTGGTAAAAATACAGTATATTCTAAATGTTAAGCACCATGTTGGGAACTGTAGCTGTAGATCTTCTCTTTCACATGCTTGCACGGGTGGTTTTCAGAGTCTTTAAAGAAACAAGATCATTTTCATACAAATCTTTAAACAACAAATAATATTAATCAAAAAGACTTTTTTCATACCTTAGGTGTGTTAAAGAAAGCACTTTCCCTTTTAGTGAGGATGTGTGACTTCCTGTGAAAACCAGAGAGGAGTCAGAGTAGTGCTAAATACAGTAAATAGATTGTTTGTTAATATACAAATATAGAGCTTCTTCATATTTAATACTTCAGTATTTCTGACAATATTTACTTAAATGGATAGTTCACCCAAAAGTGAAAAATTACATTTTACTTGTTCCAAACCGGTTTGATTTTCTTCTGTTTAACTGAAAAGAGGATATTTTGTAGAAAGCTTGTATCCAGCAATCATTGACTTCCATAGCATTTGTTTGTCCTACTATGGAATTCAATGGTTCCATGTTACTAGTGATGTGACGGTGTGCACTGAGGCTTCGAAGCATGCCTCAAAAAAAATGATACACATGGGACGATATTTTTGAGAGGTCAGTGTCGGCATCAATTACGCCGAGGGGTATGCGATCATGTGAAGGCTGTGCCAGACCATACGCTGTGCTTCACGCAGAAGTGTAAACAGAGCGGGGTCACGTGACTCCACACACAGTAGGCAAACTAAATTAAAAAATTGACCTGGAAAAATCAGGTCATTATAGGCTGTGAATGTCGATTTCAATTACTTTTCGATTTAATCGGCCAGCCCTAGTATAGGGAGAGATTAGGCATCTATTACATACATTTCTATGGTTTTAAAGCACCACACCAGTAATAAAACTAAAACACCATAGTAATTTACAGTAAAAAGTTTTTGAACCATATTAAAGTGCATTAGTGTATTATTGACTATTTTTTTAAAGAAGGCTATTGCATATTGTAGAATAGCATATAGCGGAGGCCAGTTGACGAGTGCGGTGCAAAAAGCCTCACTCCAATAGCCTCCTCCTTTGATTTAAAGGTTGGAATACAGTAAATGTAGATACTTTTGAATACCTTGGATTTTACTACAGTCATCTGTGGAGTGATGTAACATGTAACATACAAGGCCCACACAAAATCTGCACAGATTTTAAGCCGATCAAGTCTATTTATTTTGTTGTAACCGTGTAAATTTATATTTATTCGGTTTTTAAATTAATTTTAGTGTTATTGCTGACTAATATAAAAATGTTCATAAGATTTACTTGCATTACAGTTTGTAAAGTAATATTTTCTGTATATGGTATTGATATATGGTAGACACATTATATGAGAAACTTGCTTTGTTTACCAAATAAACTGATCTAATACAAATAGCATTGTAAACATTAAAGTTAAAAAATTATTATTTTTATTTAACATTAAGTTTTAAGTTCGAGCTCTCTGGTTCAGAAAGCTTTATTTCACCATTACTACATGTTTCTTCTAATGCAGGGGTGGCAAACTGAGTTCCTGGAGAGTTGCAGCTCTACACAATTTAGTTGCAACCTTGCTCCAACAAAGTTTTCAAACAAGCCTAATTGGTTTGATCAGGTGTGTTTGATTAGGGTTATGCAGAGCTGCAACCCTCCAGGAACTGATGCTGCGTCCTAATTCGCATACGATCCGTTCTAAATAGTATTTGTAAAAAGAATTGTATGTCCCAAATCGTAGTATGTTGAAAAGAGTATGCCAACAGTTTCCAGATGGTTTACAATTTACTGTAAAAATTTGAAGTGTAGAAGCGTCCATACTCTAATCTCTGATAACCTCTAACCTCCCAGAGTACATTGCGCATTGGACATGAATTCGATTAGAACTACAAATGCAGGTGAAAAGTGTAAATAAACTACAAACATGGCGGATGTGCAAGACCAACCATCAAGTAGAGGGGCTTAGGTAAAGATGTTTGTATGTCCGTTAATTAATATCTAGCCACCTGGAAAATATTTACAATCACATGTTCTGGGTTATATTTCATCTGCAACAGCAATACTGAACTTAAGTAAAAGGTGTGTTTAGACATTAACGTCTGAACTGACCTGAGGAGATTTCTCTGCATGAAAGAATGGGAGATTAACCTGCTGCTGCCACTACAATGAGGTACGTAATTAAATATGACAGAAATGTGGATGATGTGTGGATGATTGACGGGGCTCATACCGAAGCAACACAACGATCTGTTAATAAGGAAGTAGTACTTCTCAAAGCTTGTATACTCTTCTGTTACACACTCAAAAGTATATATTTTTCCGCCACAAAAAAGGCACATATTTTTAGGGTGTACTTAAAGTATGCAAACTGAGACGCAGCATGAGTTTGACATCTGTGTTCTAATATGAACCAACTAAAACCAGTTGAAGGGGATTAAAAAGTCAGTCAATTTTCATTTTTGGGTGAACTATCCTTTACTAAAAAGTGAACTGAACTTTACTACTTTAAAGAGACAGGTCACTCAAAAAATGTTAAGTATTCACCTCTTAATTTCAGCTACTTACATTCTTCTGCTGAACACCAAAGAATATATTTTGAAGAATGTTCTATTTATTATGTTTTTCCAACTAGGGAAAAATCTATGGCTAGTTTCCAACATTTTTAAAAATATCTTCTGTTGTGTTCAATAGAAAAAGAAGAACAACTCAAAATAATCTGGAACAAGCAGGGTGAATAATCAGCAAGGGAATACACTTCTGGTCGAGCTATCCCTTTAAAATACACTGATTATCTGAGAACACTGTATTTTAGTTGTACTCACTCCACTGTCTGAAAGGGTCCTGTGACAGGCACCATCTACATCTCCATTTCCATTTGAGAGTGTCTTTGTGTTGTTGACAGTGGTAACGTGATCAATATCTTTGCATTTCACATCTTTCTCCATCCGTGTGTGACAGAGATCACGTTCACTTCCACTGTAACAGCTCAGTCCATTCGCTGAGAAAAAGACAAACATCACACATGTTCATTTTTATCTCAAATGACATTTAGGTGCGATGTCAAGATCGCATGTGTGAATGTGGGTGTTTGAGCCTGTGAAGGATTCACAGTAAAATCCATTAGGCTTGGTCACCGGCAAACAAATCAGTATGAGCATGAGTCAGCTATCAGTAAGACACTAAAGAACCTTTGACTCATGTCATGTGAAATAAATAAATAATCTAAGTAACTAGTGAAATTACCAATGGAATAATGACTTCATGATGGAAACACAATTGCAAACATTAGGTCTTACTGCGTTAAACGTTTCAATTCATTTCATATGTCAGCTTATAGACAGATCAGCTGATTGACGTGGCTTTAAAACGCTACAGTGTCCATGTTTGCACTTAGTGAACAGCGGTAAACCGATGAACTTCACAGCCAATCCCAGCATTCAAATGTTAGCAGGAAAAAGAAATTTCAGTACAAAAGTCGACACTTTTACCAACCCTACTCTAAAATGCTAGGAATCTGACAGTGTGAATATGAAGTACATTTTGGGCTTTAACGGACTGATCAAATATACTGTAAAAAGTTAGGTCAAAAGTCAAAATCAGCCTTCGAAGCCAGTAAGAATGACGCACCTTTGTGACCATTGAACTGTCGCTGGTCCTCCATGTGGTCTCGGTGGACTCCGTGAAGAGCCTCAGAGCTGTGGTGCTGACTGTTACTAGCTCTACAATCACGCTCTTCCCACCTCAAAGCGTCATCTCTCCCAGTGTGAGCCCTCTCCTCATCCTCCCTCCTCTTCTTTTTCTTTTTCTTCTTCTTCTTATGCCTCTTGGAGCTGCTGTCCTCATTACCCTCTGATAGTTCCCTGTCTGAGTGCCTATGAGTGGAAAGGCACAATAATCAAACTGTTTTTTAAAGGTTTAAAGACCTGAAATGAAAGACGCATGAAAGACCTGAGGAAAGCCCTGACTAGAGCACTCATGGTAAGTTTGGGTCAGTAAACTGGGATAACTTTTTTTTTTTTAACAATTTTGATTAACAACTTGTGAATATTATGCAAGTACAAAATAACCTGTGTACAATATCTCTCAACACCGGGATCTCTATTAAAATGCAGCACAAACTGATTATATTTCCAGCCGTTCTAAGCTACAAATATTTGGATCACACATCCAGGGCTTCTGCAGTAAAATTTAAGAAAGTCTTAAGAATGAAATTTCAGGCTTATATAGGGCTAAATGCTAAGGATTTTTAATTGCCCATGCAGCAGAAAAAAAGGATATAATATGTCAAAACAAGCATACCTAAAAACTAAAAAGAAAAAAAAAAAAAATTAAAAAACTAAAATGTATGCACAACAGACTGTTATAATATTAGTTATTAATATAGAAAGGTTTTACTTAAGCCATGTATAGATGTATAGAAAGTTTTATTGAGATTGTGTTGGTGATTGGATAGGTGTTGGATCGATTGAGTAGCTATACATAAAGAATATTAAGACCAGTTTAAAATGTTTAAAAAGACCTACAAGACAATATTTCACTGAATTTAAGACTAAGACCCGGCAAATACCCTTTCCCTGATATCAACAGAACAAAATAGATGCGATCACAAACTGTAAGTTTTAGTAATTTGCGTCCCTAATCCCTATTCTGCACCCGCAGCCATTTTTTAGTCATTTAAAACTATCCTATCAACCCCTATCAGAGCTCAAATTCAGCAATGTTTACAGCTATCTTTTAGATATTCCTCAGCCATTTAGTGATTGGTGATGGTGTTATAGCATTAAAGTGTATGCTTTTATATTTGCTGTAAGGGGAAATCTATTTGTTCACTTGTGCTATTTATACGTTGACTTGCATTACAATTTATATTTTAATTGCCTTTAACCTGCAAATTAAGAATAGAAGCCGTATAAAAAGCATGCAAACGTACTGACTGTTATATAGGTACCATAGATTGCTATGGGTCAATGATGCTTCCATTAGGCACAAATCTATAAATCTTTCTTTTCTGGCTGTTCTTTCTATGCCAACTAACAGCCTGCCCATGTCCTAATGTCTGATCGTTAACATGACTGATTATTTATACTAGGAAAATGACCGTAATACACACAAATAACATGAACTTAAGTCATAAAATGCTTAGTCTTATTTGATATATTGGTCAGAGTAAGTGGAAAAAAAGATTTACTTATTGACCCTGATAATCATATGGAACTTAATTCAGTAAATACTTTAATAATCCCTTTTCTTTACAATATTTCCCCAAGCAGCCTCCTGTTTTTCACCATGAGAAATTCATTCAGGGGCCAGGGCTGCTGTATTACACGAATAAATTTATGTAAATTCTATCTTGGAACAAAGCATTTATGAGGTATATGCAAAACTGTCGGTCTTTCCATTACAAAATGGCTACAGTTAAGAGCTGTTTTCTTCAAAAATAAGAGATCTTCACTGCCTGATAGATGTGCGATATAAAGTGAATCGCAGACCGGACAAGAAGCACTGCATTAAATTTTATTTTCCCTGCCATCTCTTTAAAATAGGAAATTTTTTTTTACTATTTTGAATGTTTTTTCTGCGCTAACCTGCTGCTACTTATGGCGCAAGTTTACACGGTTTATCATCTCATTTTATGCTTGAACAACTAAAAGAATGCTTAAGTTTATCTAATTGATTTTATTTTAATTACATAATGATGTCGATGCTGTAAAAGCAACCTTAAAATTTTTTAAAATAGCTTTTAAAAATAGTTTATCGTTAACTGAAAAACACTAACTGTGCATAAAGCCCATTGAGGTCATGAAAACCACAAATCTAATTTTTATTTAATCGAGAGAAGCTTACATTTATGGGGAAAAAAAATCTCAAACCTGAGATTATTTCTTAAAAACAAGCAAACCGAAAAGATTTCAGCATCACCTTGGCCAAAAAGAGTTTGAAAATATCAGCAAATATCCAAGACTGTTCATATTTAAAAAGGTACAAATACAAAATCCTTTTCAATTCTGAAATATTTAAGTTTATTTATTATCTTTTTTGCAGATTTTCTAAAGAAAAAATTACCCATCCATCTATCTATCTATTTGCTCAATTATGAGAAAAATCATATTCACAATTATTTTGGTCATAATTGTAAAGATTATTCAAAACAATATAAAGTTTAAGTCCAAATTATTCATCCTCCTGTGAATTATATATATATATATATATATATATATATATATATATATATATATATATATATATATATATATATATATATATATATATATATATATATAAAAACATAAAAAAATAAATATATAAAAAATATATTTCCTATAATACTTTCTTCTGGAGAAAGTCTTATTGGTTTTATTTCGGCTAGAATAAAATATAAAAATATTTTTAAATCTATTTTAAGAAGAACATTATTAGCCGCCTTAAGCAATATATTTTTTTGGATTGTCTGCAGAAGAAACTACTGTTATACGATGACTTGCCTAATTAAGCCTTTAAATTGCACTTTAAGCTGAATGCTTGTATCTTGACAAATATGTGATAAAATATTATATACAGTCATTATAGCAAAGATAAAAGAAATCAGTCATTTAAAATGTCTTATTAAATATATTAGAAATATATTTGTCTACCAATAGAAATTGGTAGAAAAAAAATAATATTTCCGTTAAACAGATATTGGGGGATAAAATATAAAAGGCCACTAATAATTCTGACTTGAACAGTACATAAACACAGTTATTTTCCTCCTTGTAACGGAAAGGGAAACAAATACAATAGAATAAAAATATGAAAAACATTTTGTGCTTTAAGCATCTTCGCGGTAAGAAAAAAAAAAAACTTTAATTTTAGCTACAAAATTCCTTCTGTCAAGAGCAGTGAGTGATTGTCCTTTTGTTGTTTAATTTAAAATGATAAAACAATCGGTAGCAGGAATATTGAGCGCTGTCACTTTAAGAGAAGTGCGGTTCTGATTTATGGCTTCACTTTCACATGCCTTTTGATTCTCTACTCATTTGTTTATTACATAATTAATATGAATGATTGAATCATTGCTTCTGCTACATTCATGCTTCCATGGGGGGTTGGATCCACACCAAAGTGCATCCCACAGCTACATTACAGCTTCTCATTCAAAACATTCAGTCATTGTTGTTGTTGTTGTTGTTGTTTTTAATAGCGGGTTAGGTATTTGGTAGATTTGTGTAAAAGGTCTGCCGCCACAGCTGGAAAAAATCCTAGAGGAAACACTGGGAATAATCACTAAAAACCTAAATTGTATTTGACCATTAAAGCGCTGACTTTAGATGTGTGTGCTCTGCTCGTCTCTGAGTCGGAGCACATACACACAACTACACGCAATCTCTTTTGCGCTTTTAAAAACACAAATGATTCAAATTTATACCAATGAATGGTGCGCATTCCGCGCTGCAAGTTTCATTAGAGTACATGCTTTTAGTAATTTTCACGTGAAACTGAACTTAGCAGAACAACAAATGTGTACAACTGGAAAGGGGACAGTATATGATGCAATAATCGTTTCATCCCAATTAATGTTTTTTTCATAATCGTTAGAAGCCAAAATCGAAACTGAATTTCGCTAAATTGCAAAGACCTACTATCTATCTGTCTATATTGTCAATTATATAGTTAAATGTGAAGTAAAATTACTCACACCATGAAATAGAATTTTGGTCCATCCACCACTAGGACATGCTATTAATACATTTGCGTGAAATGTGCATTTTCCTATATTTGGTACCTAAATACAATGTTAGACAGAAAAGCAGCAAACAGGGTCTCTGCAGATAACATGATGTCAAATTTAAGACTTTTTAAGACCATTAAGCATTAAATTTAAGACCTATATTGCAATATCAAAAACACGCAAGAGAAAAAGTAAAAGCACAAAATTAGGGGTAAAATAAATGTATTTAAATTGAACAGTACTAAAGACAGGTTAAATGCATCATTGAACTACAGAAAAACACAAACATCTTAATGCTGACTTATACTTTCGCCTGGCGCCGCATCACACACCTCACAAAACGGATGAGGCTTTTATACTTGACGCATTCGCCATTGAGATATTTTTTTAAATGACAGGGAGTGGTCAAAAAAAAAAACAAAGTAAAATCAGACGAATAAAAAGAAAATCATTATCATTAAAGATGTTTTTGGGGGCCTCTTTTTTTTGTTTTAACAAACGTATCCCTCGGGTTTTACCAAAGTTTTACAAACACTTTCTTCCTTTCCCATGGCTGTTGCAATTTCTAGCCAAGAATTATTGGTCATCTGGTTCTCCCAATGATATCACAATGATGGATCATAAAGATGTCAGTACAGACAGACGTACCTGTTTCAGACAAAATCTCTTCAAAGTGTTTCATATTCAACTCAAATCAAATGCGGCGCCGCGCAAACTGTTCGCCTGAGTCCCAAAAATTTAATTAGCTCTGCTATGGCGTTATTTCACAGACAAATGTCGTGAGCGCAGTATTACAAGTCAAAACTGCATTCAAGTAATACGAGTACGATAATGCGAATCTCTTTTCTCATGCACCGATTTCCTTTGTTTGTGGACAAAACTGCGTGCGAGCTCTCAAATATATTACGCTGCTCACATGCAAATTTTCTCACTCTCAAATACACACTGCTCACGCACACATTTCCTTGCGCGCTCTCAGTACACTGTTCCCTCTTCCTTTCGTGCTTTTTTGATGATTTATATTAGTACACTATTTACCAATAACCAAAATACTAAAATAGATTTGCATATTACATGTTTAATCTAATAAAACCACATTTTTGACTGCATGTTATATGATGAGATATTTCCAGTTTCAAACACTTAAAGATAGATAATAGATAAGATAAGTTTTATTTTAAAAACATTTATTATATTGTGCTGTGTCCGACAGATTGCACTATTGTGTTTTTCTCTTCTTTTTCATTCTTTTATATCACATTTTACATGTTTTTGTTTTTTTATCATTTTTATTATTTGTTTTTATTTTTATTTTACTTGTTTCTTTTATTCTTGTTTATGTAAAGCACTTTGAATTGCCACTGTGTACGAAATGTGCTATATAAATAAATTTGTCTTGCTTTGCCTAATCATCCATAAGGTGCACCATACTAATAAAAAAACAACAACATTTAAATACAACTAACACAAGCAGAAATGTAACAGTGATAGAAAATAGGGAAACACTTGATAAGGTATTATAGCCTACTATACTATTCACTCTTCAAATAAATGTCCCTATCAATCCCATTTTATCACTAAAATAAAGTTAACTAGTGTCTGCTGTACAGTATTTTGTAAAGTACAGTAAAGTGCTTCAATTACTCTGTTGTGGTAATACTATAGTTGCTATGGTAACACAACAAGTGTATTATAAACAAACTACTCAGTGCTTTAGTATTTTTTTTTTCAATATAGGGTATATTATTCTACAATTCACCACACTCTACCGTAGTAAAACTACACTATTTCATTTTATCAGTTCACTATTCTTAATACTACAGTATGCTAAAGCACCTTTGGAGAGCAAAAGCACCAACAGAAGTCCAACAGAGCGAGAGCAGATAATTCGCACGTGAGCAGCCAGTGTTTTGAGAGCTCGCGAGCAGTTTTGTCCACGAACAGAGGAAACCGGCGCGTGAGCAGAGATTCGCTTTCTCTTATTACAGCGCACCCGACTTATAAAACTGCGCTTATGACATTTGTCAGTGAAATAACGGCATACTCTGCCTGCCGAAATCATGTCACGCGCACTTAAAGCGAACGTCCTCAAACACAGCGATGATGTCACATTCGCCACGCGCACAGAATTTCATAACAGAAAGCTGATTGGCTATTGCAAGCTGACCTTTTTGTAGTTGTAATACCGCAAATTACAACTGGTAACAATAAAGAACTACAACACCCCAAAAACCAAGCAACAACAACAAAAAGAATTTAAATGAGCATTAGATGTAGCGTTACATAGACATCGCAAAAATAATACCTGTGCAAAAATATTTAAGAACTAGAACAGCGAATTTAAAACTTTTTAAAGACTTTTTAAATTTTAGAGTTTTTAAGACTTTAAGACCCCGCAGGGATCCTGAGCAAAGTATGCAAGTAAAACACAACTTACCTGTGTTTATCTTTGTTTCTCTTTTTCTTTTTGGATTTCTTTGCTTTGCACTCATCAGAACTTTCCCTTGCATCAACCGACGGACTGCGTTTCCGCTTGTGATGTCTAGGAAGTGGACTAACGGAATGAGGTGACGAGGGCCTGCCTTTTGAACCGTTCACTGTATGAGTCGCTCTTCCATGGGCCTCTTCCATCCCACGATGACTGTGATTGGAATATCCATTCCTGTTATGGTATCCAGAAGGGCGATAAGAGTCACTCCCAAACCTACGATCTCTATTCCAGTCGCGTTCATCTCGGTGTCTTCTCTGGAAATAATGGTGCTCTCGACGGTGGTGTGAGAATCTGTCCCAGTGTCTCTCCAAATCTCGATCTCTATAATAGCGCTCTCTACTGGTGGAGCGACGACTATCTTGATAGCTGTGCCCATATCGACTCCGGCTTCTATCACTATGATCCCTATAGTGCCTGTATCGTTCCCTGTCCTTCGGGGTTGAAGAAAAATGTGGTCGATCTGACCCTCTGTTCCGGTCCTCACCTGACCTCCATCCATCTCCAGAGCCAAATTTGTCTGAGTGTGATGGTTTTGCCTCTTTGCTCTCTCCTTCACTGCACCTGTACACCTCCTTTAACTTGTGTGGACTCGTGTGACCATGACTAACATGAAGGCTAACATTGTTGTTGACCTGAAGGTCCGACGTGCCAGTTGCTGTATGCGTAGCATGCCTCTGAGTCAACTCAACTTTAGAAGCGGTCTCGGTATGAAGGTCAGTATCTGTAGTCTTTAAGACTAGTGATTCTTTAGGTGAAGATTGTATCTGTGCCACAGACTGAGATGAAGACTCAGAAGGAAGGTTCAACCTTTTGTTTGAAGGTGAGGAACAAGGATGGTCATCAGAACTTGCTGGATTGGAGCTTCTGAATGAATGAAGAAAACCCAAAAGAAGTTTATTACATGAGAAATGACCTCGGATTGAGGACACAAAAAAATTAAGATGAATTTCAATTATTTAAAAAGAATTATTACAATTACTTTTCTTTATTTGTACATCCCTAAAGAACATTGTTAAAAAGCTATCATAAATATACATACTAAATATCGTATACAGACCCCTGAGCATGTACAGTGCTCCCAGGACAAACGTCATTCAACACTAGTCAAGACTAACTACTAGTCAAGACTGACTACTAGGTAAGATTGAGTTTTTTACGATATTGTATGTTACAAACTTTAGTGCTAAACAAGTAATAAGTATAATACAGTCTCTTACTGCCTTGGCCATAAGACAACTTGCATTCATTACTAGGCATATGCTAGTTTTTTTGTATAAAATAAGCAAACAATGTAAATGAAATATGACAACAAGATGCTGCTGCTCTTGAAAACTGTATTATTGTTGGCTAAGTAAACGAGTCGTTCATAACGGGGATTCATTCCCAAATGAATCGCTCCATCTGTTAGAATAAGATGTGAAAGCAGAGAGGTGTGCGCTTCAGCACATGGATTATATCAAATTTAACAGGATGGGAGGACAATACATTTCCATGCACACATACACACGCTCTTTGTCAGCAATGTCCATGTGGTCCCTTAACCATCAACCTTAATTTAATTTGCATACTGAACAATGGGAAAGCTCCTGATCATGGATACATGTATATATATATATATATGTGTATATATCTCTGGCTCTAGATGGTCCTCCACTGCACCTTGGTCTCACATTCATTTCAAAGGAGTGCTACCCTGTACTAAAATGGCGTCTCTATTGACCTTTTCTATTGTACTTCCAAGACAACAATAGTGTAGACAAAATGCAGGCTAATGTAAATGTCTATAAACACCTACAACTAACAAATTAAATGTTATTTTCACCCAAATTAAAACCTAGCTTAATTATCTAGAAATTAGTTTTTTTTTTGCATAAAATTATTAAACCTAGAAAAAAGTGAAAATTTAAAAAAATTAAAAAATAAAGTACACAATTGTTAAAAAAAATACCTAGAAAATAATATGAAATCTAGTTTAAAATATTAATACTGTGACTATTGTAAATTTGAATGTTATTAGAACAACAGACTTTAGAAAACATAGAAGTAAACAATATAAAAAGTGGATATACATTTTAATATTAACTAATGAATGGTAACCACAAATTATTAATGTTCTATATATAAGAACTGAAGTCATGTATAGAAGCAAAAATAAGTTAAGAAATGATCATCATCTGACACTGTTAAAAAATACTGTGCATTTATAATTAACAACAAAAGACAATGTGGTGTTCGGGCATCTCACCTCGACTCATTGTGTGCAGGCTTTAAGTTCAACTCCATCTCTGAACAACAAGACAAATCAGAAATTTGCGATGAAGTATGTGGATCAATCATAACCTGAAAAACAGAAGAATAAATAAGAAATGTGAAAACTGTTCAGTTAATAATTCATACACAAAACTAACTAAAAGCTGAAATTTAGTACCTTATCATTGTGATTAAATCCATTGGCTTTGGAAAGGCCGTTCTGGGAAGTGTGGTCAGGTCCTGATCCATTTTCACATACATGCGAGTCGGATCCATTTTCACACACATGAAAGCCATTAGACCCATTTGTCTTTGAGGTATGATGAGGCAGTGAGCTGGAATCGTGGGACTGGGCATCATCCTTTACCCCATTGCCATTGGTTATCTTGGGAGCAAGATAAGTCTTTGTCGATCCATTCTCCAGAACTCCAGCCTCTTGGTCAGATTCCTCAGAAGATTCCTGACCATAAGGAACCAAGAACGAAGCGCCAGTGTGAGTTCCATTGACCTGCTTAACCTGTGGGAAGCCTGAGGTAGACGTTGAAGTGCTGGAGGATGTGGACTGAGAATGAGAGGCTGAAGATAAAGAGCAATTAGGGCTTGACTGGGTCTGGGCAGGTCTCACAGGTTTGCCTTGACCAATGAGAAATGTCAGCTTCGGCCTTTTGGATGAATCTGGAATGCCCATGGACCGAACAGGCAAAGAAGAAGAGGACGCGGATGCAGAGGAAGATGTATGAGATGGGCCTATTTTGGTCACACCACCAAAATTTCTGTTGGGTTTAGAGCCACCATGGTATTCCTTTGAAGAACCATTTCCATTAACATATGACGAGTTCTGCAAAAACAATGACCAGTTTAACAGAAGAAATTGAAAAAACAAAAGCTTATCAAGGCTGAACTTATTCTTATGAACGTTCCTTCTTATAAACTTATGGCAAGATTAATATAGATAAAAACATATTACATAGTAATTACATCTTCATAATTCAGTAACACAAAAAAAATTACATATGATTTTTCAGTCCAATATAGAATAAATAACTTAAAGTTCTTCCTGTAGCTACATTTTTCAAAACATCCATCACAGTGCTGATTTTGCTAGGATGTTTCATTGTCTTGCAGTACCTTCAGCATATGAGGTGGCAGTTGAGGGCCAATGAAGGACGTGGTGGTATACTGAGGCCCATTCATCTTGAGTGGAATGGATGGTCTTGGAGAAGACTGACCTGGAGTATGGTTCATCTGGCTAAAGTCGCCTCCATTTTTTACATCAGGTGACCTGAATTAACACAGATTTTTTTGATGAATTGTCAGAATCTTTTTTTTAGTTCCATTCATACAACTAACTACCCATTTAAGAGACAAATGAATTTTGAATATTACCTGATGTAGAAGAGCAAGTATGCTTGTTGGTTAAGAACTGTTCTTATATCGCTGAGAGATACCGACGAGTCATTCATCTGATACCACTGCCCATTGCTAGCCTAAAATAAAAGGGTCAATTAAATAAATATGTTAGTTTATAAATTCTATTAAAGTAAAGAAGAATACAGTTCTGCTCTTGACAACATACCTTAATGTAGCAGTAGTAATGTCCAGCGTGGCAACTGAACCCAGAATGAACCAACACAGCATACAGAGCATAGATTTGTGGCTCCCCATGAGACTGAGACATGAATGGACGCAGATCTAGATGCTCTGCGTACCTCACATCCTGTGAAGTGATAATGGAATAACAAATGTATTTACTGATAAGATTTTAATGTTCCTAAAAGACAATAAATCCATTTAAAACTATATGTAAAAGGTCATGTATAAAGGAGACAATAATACAGGTGATGGGTCTGGTCACAACAGGAACTTAGCAAGCAGTAACACAATTATCTGCTTCACCTTTGTTATTTTTCCTCCATTAAAGTTGGTAAACCGCTTCAGTGAGATTGTGAGAACATTAGAACTGCGATGAACGGTGAATCTCTTTGAGGCAGTAACCATTTTCTTACATCTGACAGGACAAAAAAAGATTACTGTCAGCTTGAATGAAAGTGAAAGTATAAATGCAATACCATTGCACAAATTAAATTCTTGAATAATACAATGATGTGGTATTCATATGAACAGAAGACTTACTTGGAGCATTTATAGGCATTGTCCCCATCAAGTTGCTCAGGTTTTACAAATTGCTCAAATGCCTTAGAGAGTGTCTGAGCCGTCTGCGAAGAAGCACACAAAGTCACCATTTCAATCTTTAAAACTTGTGCATAAACTGCAAGAATTTATGTTAAGAGAAAAAAAATCTTTCACCTTTATCTCCAATGAAATATCCAAATATGGGTCGAAAGTATCAGAGACTGCTTTGCAATTCAGACATTTGACTGTGAAAAAGAAATGTTCATTAACAACTGATACCAACAAATAGAAGAAATCCAGAGCAAACTAATTATTACATTCAAATACAAATACATTAAATCCGAGTCAAACTAAATGAGTGACCTACCTCTGGATCTCAGATATCCTCCAAAAATCTGATGTACAAAAGTGGTTGCCTGAGTTTGCCTGTCCAGTCTGACAAGATAAAAGTAGTGTTAAAATGGAGGTAATAACGTAGTCATTGCATCGACAAATGTGGAAATGTTAAGTTTCATGCCTTACACTGCTTGTAAACTGGCAAACAAAACAGCATTATGTGAACTCACTTGTTTCCAGGAAGGCAGGACTTTTGCATAGCATCCACAGTGTACCTCAAGAACTCGTGGGCATCTTCTTGACTTCCAAATCTAAAATGCTTTCCAATCCCTGAGGAGAAGAACAAAATATCAGTGAACCATGTTATAAAAATAGCTGTCATCCCATGCCATTCCTTATCACTGTTCTTGTTTTTATATTAACTTCATGGTTTAACCTCAATATTTATTTGCTTAACTCTCAACCCTTATCTTGGGGCTGTCTCCAAGAGCCATGAAAAAGCCATATTTGGAATTGTACCAGTTTGTGTGTGTGTCATTGGAACGTAATATGAATAATTAATAGTATGTCTTATTAAATAAGTTTACTTTTAATTATGTCAGCTCATTTTTAAACAATTGCAATATCTTAAAGTACTCACTTTTCAATTCATTAAGCACACTGATGGGCTTAATGACATTTCCAGAGTTGGCAAACACTTGGATGATGTGATTTTGCATGGTACACATCATACAAAACCCGGGTTCATGACCTGCAGAAAAGGAAGCACCAAATACAATGTTAGAACAAACAAACAGCAAGAATTACATGCAAGCTAGCAAAATCTTGAACACTTACATGTTTTGGAATGCTCTCTGGTCAGCATGTAGTTGGCAAGGGGAGCAGTGTAGGTCAGACACTGCAGGGTAGAGTTCAGGAAACATGTGTTGCCCAGGTTATGGAGACCTGCTCCAATGCGGTGGCCTTGGTTCCACTTCAAGCAGAGCCGCTCTGGGGAAAACAGGACCTTTTGAGGGAGAGCAATGCCATCCCCACTGGTCATCCCCACTGCATGGTATAAAAAAGAAAAACAGGGATATATTACAAATCAGGAACACAACATAACCCATTGTTGTACTGATATTATGGAAGACTATTAATGACAAAAGGCGCTGCATAATACAAGAATAAAATTATAATTGCAATATGATTTTTAAAGGGACAGCACACCAAAAAACGAGTTTCTTTCTTTTGTTGAACACAAAAGAATACGTTTTGAAGAAAGCTGAAGTAAAGTAACTAGTAGTAAAAACAATTACCATTGAAGTCACTGGTTACTTTTCAGCTTTTTTCAAACTGTATTATTTTGTGTTTAACATTAGAATGAAATTGAAACAGGTTTGTGATAAGTGAGAGTAAATGATTAGTAAATTGATGAGTAAATTTAGATTTTTAGGTGAACTATCTCTTTAACAATTCGTCACCTTAGAATTATAAGGTTCTATCTGACATTTTTGTCAAAATTGAGTTATTGACATATTCTTATTAAATGACAACTTATTCGAATTATGGGATGTTTTTTTATAAGTTGTTTACATTATAAGACTTTTTATTTAAAAAAAAAAATGTTACACATTGTTTGCTATATATAAACTCCGAAGCTCTTTATCTCAAAATCATTCAAAACCCAGATAGAACCTTAGAATTCCAAGGTGATTAATTGTCAAATCATTCGAGGGTAAATTAATTAACTCTTATAATGCAATCAAGGGTTTGGAAAATGGCTGTATGTGAATTTTTTTTTCGTTTGTTTTAAATAAAACCATGATGTATCTGATTAGCAACTCTGCATTAATGAGCGTAGATATACTTAACATGTTTACAATATAATGAATTATATTTAGCCATCATTAAAGAGTTTTTAATCTTTAAAATGTAAACATCATGTGAAGAAAGGCAATGAAATTACTTAAATACATGCATACATTTAAAATAACATTTTGAAATATGGATTAAGAGGTTAGTTCACACAAAAATGAAAATTAATATATTAAATTACTAACCCTCAGGTCGTTCCCTCCCAAAAAAAATATCTTCATTTTTGTTCCAAATATGAACTCTCAGAGGTTTAGAATGACATGAGGGTATTTTTCATTTTGGGTAAACTATCCTTTTAATATGCCATTGCATGAAGATTGAGATTTACAACAATGTACTACACTGGAATGAACAAAATTTTCACTTTCAAGCAGTAATTATTGAACCTGCATACCAATCTCTAACAACACAAGTACAAAACATCATAAATATTAAAAATATATATATTTCACTAACTTTCAGTTTAGAATGAGAAGTGCGATCAGTGTTTCTTGCTGCAATGGTTTGTTAGGGGCGTACACTCATGTTCATCAAAATTCTGTTCCAACAGTGTTTGAGAAAAAGGGTATAATTTTATGAAGGTTTTAAAAATTCATAACAGCAGTGATCATTTTTCATGAGTGTAAACAAACAGTTATTGAAATCTATCCATCGGAGTTGTTCACTGCCAAATAAACATTAAATATTCAAGGTTACAGGTTTTAGATTCTTCAATGTATCTTCTTTTGTGTTCAACAGAACCCCCAAAATACTCAAGCAGGTTTTTAACAAGTTTGAGCAAATGATGGCAGATTTTTTTCCTTTCAATCTCTTTAACAAAAATCACCCTCATCATTCAAAATTCAAGTCATTCTGTAAATCTTGATTTTTTTCCAATTTCCCCTCCACCAAAGATCACCAAACACAAAAAAAAATAAAATTACTTGCCTTGCTCTCGTGGCCTTTCGACTTGGAGTGCTGTGTTATTACTACCATTCACAGTCGCTCCAATGGCCGGGGCCATACAGGCCGTCTTGGCCCTTGAAAGCTCAGTGGCAGAAGGGCCAACACTCCAGCTCGAACTACTGCTCTCCATGTCTCTGGAGGAGAATGGTGTGATGGAGCTGGAGTGCTTGCACCGCACTGACTCCAGGTCAGGTTTCTCTGGAGGTTTGTCAACTATGGTCATTATTCATTTTCTGTGGAAAAACAAACATGCATGTTACCTCTAACCTCAATCCTTTTTGACAATACAGACAGATTCATTTGTAAAATAGTTTTAAAGGCAGTGATTCAAACACAACTAGTCTTTGTGTCAAATGTGACAAGTACGCAAGAGGAAAGCCAAACTCGTTATTAAATTAAATGAGTTCTTATAAATAAAAAATAAATAAAAACTTACTTTGCTCTTCTAAAGTGAGGATGCACAATACCATTTTTTAGAACCGATGCGATCTCGATACCAAAATTCTGAGTTTCGATCGTTACAGATCTGATCCCGATACTGTGCTATTTTTCTTTTTGTATTGTTTTTTCTAAGCACAATAGTTTCTATAGCTCTGGTGCTAAACTCAAATAATATTTCTTCTTTAGTTAAAATAACAGAGCTATAGGAGACGGTACAATCTAACTAAAAACATGATGCTTGCTGTAAACTAGGATACATTATTTGAGCATTCTTTATAACATTAATCTGTTGTGGTCCAGTTCTTTCCTTTTTCAATATTAAGATTTTTCTTTGAAATCTGCAATAGGCTAACACTATTGATCCCAATAGTTGCTAAAATAACGAGACTTTTAGCAAAGCCTGATATTTCCTGCAGGTCTGACGCAGACTTAACCAAACTGTCTGAGGCCAGTTTTACTTAATAATCCCTCGCCAAATCTCGCCATGAGTGAGACAGAGAGAGTTCAAAACAAGGTCTGCGTAAATTCTTCAGTGTCAAAACACAAATTGGTCTTTTAAACAAAATGTTGATATGAATAAAATTACAGTGAAATATTCACAGTAGCCTGTAATAGGCGAAACATTTTTTCTGTTAACAACAATCCATATTGTGCCCATCGGTTTCACTTTGATTATTTAAAAATCAACTACTTTGACCACAATGAGCCAGCACTGCAAGTATTCCCTTCAGAAGAATCAAAGACTTGAATTAAACCACTTGAATATTCACTTTTATTTCACATTAAACTGTAGAATGGCTTCAGAACATTTGGGACATAGTAGGCCTACATAACAACTTTCTAATGCCTTATAATAGGCTACCTTTATGGCTTAGTTGGCTTATAAACACAGAATATAGCGCAAGAATGGATTTAGATCGGTACCAGCTGGCCGACATCCGATACAGCAAAAATATGCAGTATCGAACCAATATCCGATCCAAGTATCGGAATCGGTGCATCCCTAGAAGCGACAACCAAGTAATCTTTAAAATCATGTAAACTTTAGTCACTCCTCCTTTGAAAAAAAAAAAAATTTAAAACAAAATGTGTAAACCGAAACTAAACTTTTATTTTAAACAGGTTTTTATGAGTTTTTTAGAATTTGCACATGGGGACTTAATTTCATTGTACAACTTTCAGATTTAATGACATTATTGAAATAAATTCCTCAAAGCAAAATATTAGCATGCCAGAACAAGAAAAAAATAAATAAATAAAAAAATTTGGACACATAAAAACAAATCATTACTAATGTTTCAGAATAGGAACAGATGAAAAATGCAGCTATTTGTGACCCTGGACCACAAAACCAATCATAGGATTTGTCTATCATCTAAAAGAAAAAAAATACATTTTGCAAAATTCATTTTTAATGTAGTCCAAACTCATTTCCTAGCAATGCATATTATTAAACAAAAATTAAGTTTTCATATAAATGCTTTCGGAAATGTATAAGATGTCTTCATTGAACATAATCTTCTAATTTGTGGCATAAAAGAAAAACTATTAATTTTGACCCAATATATTTTTAAAATACACCTAAGTTACACAACATAAGACTCGTTTTGTAGTTCAGGGACACATTTATGTATTATACAACATGAAATTGTGATTTGTAATTATACCTGTATGCTCAGATAAGCTTTTATTTTCATTTTTAAAAACTGCACTTTCAGCAGGACACTGTACTTTCCCCCTAGGAATTCAGGTTCAAAGTCTATATTTCAGCCAACATACAATCTAGTCTTTAATAATAAAAATAATAAAACATACTACCTATAACGTAATAAATAAAGGGAAATTACTACTAAAGAGTCAAAGGTGGTAATGTGTTAAATGCCTATGAGACATCGCGCCAAAGTGAAAGTGCAACAAACATGAGTGAACGTGAACTCCAAACACGGTAATGGAGCCTTTTTACGTAAAACAGCATCAAAAGTATCTACATTTTACTTTCTATGTAAACTGCCAAATAGGTTTTGATCAAATAAGCAAAAAATTTGTCGGAGTAGACACCGGTGTTGATCTTTTGAGCTGAACGTCAGCATGGGCCCGTGGCCTTGGCTAATTCATGATAGCTACGGTGTACAGTAAGCTCTCATAATCAACAGATTCCAAGTCAAAACCGCAACAAACAGCGTGTGCCTTGATAAGGTCGTCAGACTCTATGACACTCAAACCACAGTGGCTATTCTGTGTCTGATTTTGTGTAAGGAAATCATCCTGTAGTACACACACTCCCTCCGCACGTCCGCCAATGTTATCTGGCGTGCTCGGGTAAGGGCTTCGTGTGCGAGATAGGCCTCTGCCGCACGTTATTTAAACACAAAATACTTAAAGTAAATATATTCGTGTTATGTAATGTTTCTACAATACTTTACTGTTAAATTTGACTAGTAAGCCGCTCTTTTTGTTGGCGCGACAAGTTCTGAGTGATTTAAAGACCGCTGTGTTGTAGCTACAAACGCCATGGTAACGGCGAACGTAACAATACGGATGAAACGCGGCATGAAGATGGTCACGCACTTCTAGAAGCCCGTTTGTGTATCAAGATGGTGTTGATATAGGTGTTGTGTCCCTTTACAGACATACACAGCACGACATTTCATTTGCTAAAATTCGATATTAAGCAAAACCAGGTAGAAAGGAGGGGCGCGTATTTAAAATTCACCGGTGCTGTGGCCGAGAAGGCAATGCCGCCGAAAGACTCGTTGCGAAACCCGGTGTTTTCAATTTCGTGCCACGCAATAAACGCAGCCGCTCAACGCGCGCTCCCGAGAACATCACATGCAGCGTTCACATAGCATATTTACATCAAATAATGCACGTACCTGTTGTTTTATGATTAATTTAAATGAGTTCATCCATTCTAAAATCCAAAGAGCGTCCGGCGGTGAACAATGACGTAGTTTCCCCACGGGTACATCCGGGTACTTTCGTAATGTCAGCCAACCCAGTGCTGTGGATGTGGCCTTAAATGAAGGGCCGCCGTCAAGGCAGTTGAATGTCTTTGTTGTTGTCAACTCGACGAGAGAAAGAAAAAAACTAAAAGCACTTTACAAATGACAAATAAAAGCTTTCTGTGGATAAATTAACAAAGACGAGTTTTTCGTACATATTTGAATTAATGCAGTCAGACGTAGATTTTAATATCTAATGGAATGGATGTGTTGGTGGATCGTACGGTAGGTTGTGGCAAATTATTACCCACCATCAAATTCTTCGTCAGATAAAGTTTTGTAAATAATAACGTTAGTGTGTTTGTAAATAAAAGTGTAACAATTGTGTGATGTTATTAAAGAATTAAGTACATTTTATAATTCAGTGACCTAATAAACTCATAATGCTTTTGCAGTCTTATTTATGACACTGAAGTATTATTAATATTCATTATTATAACTAAACCCTGCAGTAAATGTACTAGACATTAATAAAACTACAGTAACTATTTAGTCAACTTTAAAGAGTCAGAGACTAATGCACCATTGTCATGGGATTTTACTTTACAGATCTTTCATTAAATTAAATGTGTCACTCATTTATATACATACAAGCAGAGCTGTGCTCACACATACAGCCATTTCCAAACAACAGTTGACAATGTACAAATACTGAGCACTTGTGGCAGTACAAAAGAAATTCTATTACTACGTCTTTTCTGGACTGTGTATTGAATTCTGAGAGATCTGTAGCTCACTAATCCGTCTCCTGAGCTGTACAATTTCTTCTTCTTGTTCATCAATCTTGCGCTTTAAACTGTGGATCACCTACAATAAAGCACAATTCAATTTTTAATCCAGGTTACATTCAAATAATATTGATATTATACTTAAATAACTTAGGGATTTTATCTACTTTGTAAAACAAACAAAAAGTACCATGTCATTGGTGCTGAAGAGGTCACTCTGAAGTAACTGAGGTGCACTTGGTCGCATTGAGGGATCAGAGGAGGTCAGTAGTTTAATATACTTGGCCAAAATTGGCCAGTTTGTGGACAGTGTGTTAGGGATCTTGCCCTGTCGTAGTTCTCCAAGTGTGTGAACACGCTCCATCTCGGTCCCAAATGGCTGGAATAACTCAAAGGCAATCACTCCTATGCTGTACATATCTGACTGCACAAATAAAACATAACCACTGAGCATAAAGTTTGACTAACACATCTTTAGTATGTGGCCAAGATGAAACTGAAGCACATTACATTAAGCAATACTAATAACAGGATAGACATAGAATTATATCAGTTTGTAACTTTTCTGCCTACTTGCCTTTGAATCATAGCGAGAGCCCTCAAGTTGTTCTGGGGCAGCGTACACAAATGTTCCCACTCCACTGGTGTGAGTTGCATCTGAAAAGAGCAATCAGAAATTGAGTAATCTAAAGCTGCATTAATTTACTGCTGCCATCTACTGTTCCCTGCCATTAAATCAGCAGTAGTTCGCCAGAAAAGGAACATAAAAATCTATTTGAAAGTGTTTTATTAGTTTAGAATGGACCATTTTTACAAGCATTGATAATACATTTTTACAGATACTGTAAAACTCAAATCCTCATCGATCAATTGAATTTTTTATACCTTACAACTGCTGTTGTCTAGTACACTGGTTGAGGGCGTAACAGCAAATTTGACATATTGCTCTCATTTGGCCAACCGACTCATTCTTTCAATATTTGTACCTTTTCCTATAAATTCTGAGAAATACTACTTTAGATTTTCTTTCCCATGCTATTAGGGAAAATGAAAATATGTTGTAGTTTTCAATTACTATAGAAGTTTGCTGAACTTTGACAACATGCACTTATTTTAAACAATTCTATATTATTATATCTTTTTACATTGAAAATGGTCTTTTTGTAATAATTTAATTAATTCATCATTCTCTTGTAAATACACAATAAGTCTGTCACCTGGGTTTACACCTGCTTGGGAACTGGAAGGCAACTTCTCATGTTCGTCCATTATAATGTTTTGGCAAGCCAATCCAAAATCCCCTATCTTCACATGGCACTCATTTCCAAGAAGGAAAATATTTCTTGGCTGTAAATAAAGGAAAAAAAGATACATAATTTAACTGAAACAAACAAATACCACAAATCACTGTCGTGAATTTGAGCAACCTTAAAATAGAATCATGTAGAGATTCTTCTAGCACTAAAAGCTTTTTATTTATTTTAAAAATGGCGCTTAATGTGTAGCTGTTATAAATATTGTTGTGGCCATTTAGGAAATTAACTTTTATTTATTTATTTTTTTATTGTAGTTATGTTTGAATATTACTTATGTGTTTTAATCAGTTCAATTTGTGAATTATGAAAGATGGCCAAGTCAAAACAGCATGGTAAATCGGTCAGCAGATCTCTTGAAGAAAGGGAGTGGTTAAGACACTTTTGACCACATTTGTGTTTGCAGAATCCTTTCTTTAAAAAAAAAAAAACTTCATTTGATACAAGTTATATCCTAATTTTACTATATTTTTTGTCAGTCAGTTATCTACTAAAATAAACAAGGAGTAGACATGAATGTTTTAAATTTTACTCCATTAAATATTGGGCCTCTATCCTGTAAATAGAGCTAAATAAGGTCCATGTACAATATATATATATATATATATATATATATATATATATATATATATATATATATATATATATATATATATATATATATATATACATATATATATATATATACATATATATATATATATACATATATATATATATATATACATATATATATATATATATATATATATATATATATATATATATATATATATATATATATATATATATATATATATATATGTGTGTGTGTGTGTGTGTGTGTGTGTAAATTAGGTCTTATCTGTTTGTAAAGACTGTGTAACATGCTGTTATGCCATTTAATTTTAGATCCAAGTCTTAAAACAGTTATTATACATTATCAAATAAAACTTGCTTCCATGTCCAAAACAACAAATATAATAATAAAAATTATTACTATTAAATCACTGATAAATAAATAGTAATACAATATTCACATTAAATCACTGATAAAAAGGAGAGATTTATTTAGGAATTCCACAGGTAACCACCTTTTCTAGACTTTACTTTGTTTGTGAATAAATGCAAGGTTTGTTATAGTAAAAGCACAAGAAAGGTTGCTTTTAATTTATGTTACAGTAGGTTATAATTAGCTTTTTTTAAAGCAACCCCCGAAACAAAAAAAAAAAAACTCTTCTTAGAAAATTGTTGTCCCACACCCACCCAATATCTGTAAGCAAAACGAATGCTTCTACAATATTTAAGACAAAAAAAGCATTTGTATGCCAATAAGTGCACATTACCAAGTTAACTAAACCAACAACACAAGTACACATACCTTTAGGTCTCTGTGCATAATACCACAGGAATGAATGTACTCCACTCCTTCAAGTATTTTCTTTAAAATCTTTAATGCCTGTTCACAGTCAACTGAATCACAGGGATCTGCGAATGAAACACATTGGTTAAAAAGGCTTAAATAATTATAGAGGTGCAATTATGTACTCTGATTATATATATATATATATAAAACATCTAGCTATTCTTGTTTTTTAGTTCAAGCATGTGTCAGCCAAGACATGTCAGGAAAAGGGTGTATAGAAGTAACTTCAGTACAATATACTTTATAGCAGGGCTGCCCAAACCTTATCTTTAATAAGGGCAAAAAAACCAAACTTGATTGAAGACTGTGGGCCAAAGTTGCATTTACCAAACTGTATTAAATTAAATTTGCTATGAGTAATTTCCTAATTTATTTGCTAATTTTTTAAAAAATAACTAGAAAACATTGCTTTGAAACATTTATTTATTATACAGTATCATTTTTAACATTTTCTAATAAACTTATTATAGTAAAAACATAAACAATCCCATTTGTAACACAATGGAGATCAATGCTGCACACTAGTCAATCTGCTCCTTTCTTTGCCTTGATTTGCTTGCCAATGTCTTGTCGTCCTCTATCTGTCAAGTGACAGTATTTACATTTTACAAATCTGATTCATCTGCAACATTTAATTTTAGTTGGCTTTTTGTAGCTTCTCAATAAAAACAAAGATATAAACGGTTATGTTTAATTGGACATGACAATCTCTGTCAAAGGCATTCACTTCAATCAACTCCCCATCATTCTCCCATTCATTTTAGATAGGATGGCGGGCCAAACCAAAGGTTACCATGGGCCAACTTTAGCCCATGGACCCTACTTTGGGCACCTCAGCTTTACAGGTTATATAAATCACATAATAAGTGCACTAAAAAGAGTACCTACAAAATAGCCTTCATTAATACAGAGCAACTAATTCACCTCCTGACATCAAGAGTCCCTCCGTGGTCCTTGAATTCCTCTCTTGTATCCAGTCCTTCAAAGATCGTTCACACAGCTGCATTTGTATATAAAGCATTAAGTGGAACTGAACCTACAGACCATAATGAGAGAAAGTAATTAAAAACATAAAAGATTGCGAAATAATGACTTCACATGTAAATTAAATCAATTGCTTCATTGAGTGCTTAATGAAGCGTATACCTTGTTCTCCTGCTTTTCAGACCATTCGGGTGTGTCCATGTCAATGTAAGAGTGTTTGTTCAATTCCAGTCTGTTCTGACTGAGGTCATCCTCTGAGAGTGTTGAACTGTCCCAATTAGCAGCAGGGCATTTGTTTAACGTAGAGCGGGGTTTTCCCAGAAACACACATGGAACAAAATTCTGTGGCTTGCGGACATTTTTAGGGCAAACAGACTGTGCCATGTCCACTTTTGAAGTTGAGGGTTTTACCGAGATGCTCTCTAGTGCAACCTGATTTTCTTTCACTTCTGCCCGTTCAGAATGTTCAAAAACAATGAAAGATCCATTGCTGCTGTTGGTGTGTTCTGGAGTGCACCTGAAAGGAAGACGCTATTTTAAAATGCTGTAATGTGTCATGTAAATGTGTTACAATTAATTATTAACCAAAAAAACATCTTACCCATCTGGTTCTGAAGGTCTATCTAATGCTGGAAATGTTTGCGAAACAAGAGAGTTGGAATCTACTGGGTAAAAAAATTCTATGTAAGTTTATACCATTTTAGTGCAATTCCAAAAATACTGGATTAACAAAGAGTGACTCATATGGCTATTACCCACTGACTTCACAGACAAGTTTTAAGCCTAGTCCCAGGCAAAAAAAAAAAATTAGGCTGTTTCAACTGAAACAAACTGGCACTGATTGATCTTTTAAAGCAATAGTCACCCATTTACTTTGATTTGAGTAGTTCAAACCTTTATTATTTATTTCTTCTTTATTATTTCTAACACAAAAGAAGTTATTTTGAGGAATGCTGGGTGCTGGAACCCTTCGACTTCCAAAAGCGGGAAAAAAATAGTATGGAAGTCAATGGCTCCCAGCAAACAGGACTTTTCAAAATATTTTCTTTTGCTTTTAACAGAAGAAACACACTCAACTACGTTTTGTACAAGTGAAAGTTGAGTATATGATATCAGAATTTTCATTTTGCAGGCTACTATCCCTTTAAAATATCTCAATGCCTTTTTTGGCTTAAAATAGAGACCGATAATGATTTCTTCTAAGCCGCATTTTTAAGAAGGTGCTGTAAGTACCTCTTCTAAATCATAAAAGTGGCTCTTTTAAATTATAAATAAATACCATAATCATTTTTCAAACATTTAGTAACATGAAGAGAACAGTTTTCTAAAAAAAAAAAAAACAATTCTATAGTTTTTCATTTGAAAATGTTTGTTTAATGCCCAAATGTCTGTCTTTGTTTTGGTCTGTGTGACTCTGCCCACTGACAGTTTACCTAGTAATATTTTAGCCCCTTGGGTTGCCTTGACAAAAAAAAAAAACACAGCTCTTTTTTTTTTTTTAGCCATGAAGCATCAAAGGAGACTGGCTCAGTGGTTAACACCATCACCTCACAGTAAAAAGGTCGCTGGTTCGAGTCCCAGCTGGGATAGTTGGCATTTCTGTGTGGAGTTTGCATGTTCTCCCTGTGTACACTCTGGTTTCATCCGGGTGCTCCAATTTTCCCCACAGTCTAAAGACAGGCTATAGGTAAATTGAATGACCTAAATTGGCCCTAGTGTATGGGTGTGTGCTTGTATGCAAATGGATGTTTTGAGTTGAGTTGCAGCTGGAAGGGCATGCGGTGCTTAAAACATATGCTGGATAAGTTGGCGGTTCATTCTGCTGTGGCGACCCCCAATGAATAAAGAGACTAAGCCGAAGGAAAATTGATGAATAAATGAAGCTGCATCAATATATGATGATTCTGCTGAAAATGTGTCCCCCAGAGCAAAGATGCAGCCCGAAATAAGTTGCGGACTCGGATGATGGAAGATTTTAATTTGCAAACAATGCAAACGTAAACATTAGCTGAGCAGCTTGTAGTAAGGCTCAATCACTAAGCACACACGCTCCTGTTATCAATATGGCAACCAACATGAGCTTCAAGTAGGAGAGTTGCAAATATCTTATTTTTAATTTGGCCTGCAATACCTAGTTAAACCACTGCCATTCTTACATACTGCACTTTTAAATGTTCTAATTAGACTATGCCCTAATCCTGTTTTTCTGAGCCCAGTTTGTGCAATCAGGCCAATGTTACCAGACCTATTATTATTGAATACCATGTCAATATGAAGCAACATACCTGTCACAGCAGGCTGAACGTGTTCCATCCATGCAGTGTGATATCCAACAATATTGGGATGCTGAAGGCTGGAGAGCACTTTAACCTCTCTAAGAACCTGCGTTAACATAAAAGAGATAACAATGATCCAATAATGATAACACAATAGGACAGTGGGAGGTAAAGTATAACTTTGTAAATAATAACTTTACCTTCATACAGTCATCTCGTGTTACTTTCTTGATTAGAATTTTTTTCACTGCATATTCCTGACCATCAAGCTTGTTTGTGACCTAAAAGAGTGTGAGCGCTTTTAGTAAGAACCTTTTTAAGATCACAAGGTTACTATATTTGGAGTACAATATTATCAAAAAACATCTTACCCTAAACACTTTGCCATAGGATCCTTTACCCAGTGTTGCTATTTCTTCAAATTCACTAAGGTACCGGGATGTCTGTGCTTGGAAAAGACCATCTTTGGTTCTAGAATAGATAAGCATATCTCAATTTTAGTTTTATTGTTGTGTTTTATTGTTCTGCTCAAAGGTTTACGCTAAATACCAACACATTTATTCAGCAAGGGGGAATTGAATAGTTTCAGTTTCAAATAACAGATGATACGCAATGCTTCTTGAGCACCGAATTAGCATGATAATTTCGGTAAGTCCTAAAGATGATACTATAGACTGAATAATTCAGCTTTTTCATCATGAGAATAAATTAAAAAAATACTTTGAATTAAAATACATTTTCCCATCTTCCCATTTCCTCCAGGTGCTCCGGTTTTCCCCATAGTCCAAAAACATGCGATATAGGTGAATTGGGTCAGCTAAGTTGGCCATGGTGTAGAAGTGTGAATGTAAGAGTGTATGGGCATTTCCCAGTGTTGGGTTGCGGCTGGAAAGGCTTCTGTTGCGTAAAACAAAAGTTGGATAAGTTGGTGGTTCACTCCTCTGTGGTAACCCCTGATTAATAAAGGGACTAAGCCGAAAACAAAATAAATGAATGAATGAATACCGGAGAGAAAAAAAGAAAGAAAAAAAAGCAACCACATAACTTAAAATAATGAATAAAAAAAATAAAAGGACCCCTTTGGTGATCTCCTGACATCGAATAGGATTATATCAGGGGTGCAGTCGAGAAATTTGTTTGTTGATCAAAGCCTTTCTAGATTTTGTCTTAATTAGGACATGTTGTTTTTCCAGCCATACCAGCCAGTGCGAAGTATTTTTTATGATTAGGAGGAGTGCCTGGAGGGCCATAGCCCTGTGCAGTTTAATTTCAACCACGCTTTAACACACTCATCTGAAGGTTTCAAACAAACCAAAAGGACCCAATTAGCGTGATTAAGCGTGTTTAGTTAGGTTTAAAGCTAAACTGCGCAGAGCTTTACACTTGTGAATAAAAGTTTCCCCTAATATCCAAATCCTAGGGTCATAACTGTTATGGATACCTATAATTTTTAACAATATATATATAAAAAAAAAAATAAATAAATAAAAACGAATACAGGAAAACTTCAAGGCATATGTAGTAAATTGTCTGATGTCTTGCATCTTTGATATTTTGAAGATATAAATATTTAACATGTGAAGGGTTTAGGAGAATACATCTGATGCAGTATATTAAAGGGCTAGTTTACCCAAAAATGAAAATATTTGCTCGCCATTTACTCGCCCTCAAGTGGTTCCAAACCTTTATGATTTTCCTTTTTTTTTTGTTAGAAACAGAATATTTATTTATAAATATTTATTTATTTATTTATTTGTTTGTTTGTGCTGCAAAACTGCTGCATTTGTGTGTGTATGCGGTCCTTTACTATGGAATCAGATTAGACTCAAAAGAAATTCACGCAAAAGACACAATGTACACATGCGTAGCCAAATTCACGTGTATGAAATCAAATATTATTGAGTCTAATCTGTCTCCATACTTTACTGACAGTGTGTGGATCTTAATTAATATATGCATACTCCACATGTCTTAGTTCCATTTCTGTTTAGTTCAGTTATGACTTAGGTCAGGTTAACGTAATCAAAAAAAAAAAATTAAAATCTCAGTTTTGAGCTCATGTAGGTCTACAGTTTAAAATTTAAGTTTAACCGAATAAACAGTTAGTAAACACAAGTACATCTTATTGAACAACATTTAATTTCATCACTAATTATCATAGTAAAACAGTTTCTGATGCATTTTGGAAACAGGAGATGAGCCCCTGGTCTAATGCACCACCTGGCTTCAGAAACCCGTTCTCAAATACTTACTTTTAGTCATTATTTGGGTAACACAAACATTCTAAATGCCTTTGGCAGAATTCAAATGAGCCATTTTAATCTAGATTAATTCCAAGATTACAGTGAGATTAATCTAGATTAAAAAATAATCTATGCCCACCAATAATTTTTAATAAATTAAATCTCGCCTTGGTGAGAGATTTCTTTTTTTTTTTAAGGCCCCTTCAAAATATCCAAAAAATATTTTTTTTAATTAAATAAATAAGTAAGTAAATAAGTAAATAATTTTACCTTTTGCTTTGGCCTTCTGTACTCAAGTACTTATGTTCCTTCAGAAAACAAAAGACAATAAGAACAAAATGGGAACTAGCTTTCTTTATGAAACCATCTGCTGTACAGAATCAAAAAAGAAATAAATGATGAATCATGTTGGATTTACCTGGGGGAAAAGGGATGAGCTTGTGGCGTGCAGGAGCTCTGTGAATGCCCTGTTATGCTGTAATCGGACCGTGCTGAACTCATCACTGATCGCCAGTGGGGACAGGAGGTTCATAGCCGCTAACCGCTGGCCTATCACTGAAAGAAGCAGAGGCATTTTAAAAAACACTATTTAGTACGAATAATAAATAAACACCACTGACTTACCTTTAAACAGCATTCGTGACCGTGTGGGATCACTCTCATAAACAAAGCACAAGTGTTCAAGTAGAGATCCAAGCAGAAGTTGGTTGGGAATGGCAGATGCAAATTCCTGAATCGATGGATACTGTTTTCCGGCCAGCAACACCTCACAGTTAGTGTCTGAATCCGAGGCTACATTTATATTACAAAAAAGGGAGAATAGTTCATTGTTTGTCTGTTTAAAGGGATAGTTCATCCCAAAATTTAAATTCTGTCATCATTTACTCACCTATTACTTGTTTCGAACTTCCGTTAAACACAAAAGAAGATATTTTGAAGAATGTTGACAACCTAAAACCATTGACCTCCATAGTATCTGATATTTCTACTACAGAAGTCAACGGTTACAGGTTTCCAGTTTTTTTTTCTTCAAGATATCTTCTTTAGTGTTAAACAGAAGAATTAAACTCATAAAGCCTTGTCTACCGCTTGAATTGAAAATGTCTTACCTTCAGCAATAGCTTTGGCAATTAAGGCCATAATATCATTTTCTTTTGAATCCATTTAAACACTAAACATTTGCTGTACTAATTCAACAGCTGAGTAAACAAAAAAAAAACCACCAGTACTATTTGGGCATCTTGTGTGTCCAGCAGGGGTGGGTAAGGGGTAAGTAACTTATCAGCTTGAAACATTTTCAAGTTGGCCCCCACACCCCTAAGAAGTCCCACAAATGCTATATAAAGTAGGAGGGACGTCTTTAAACTACATTATTGCAGTTTAGTCATTTGGATGTATTACTTTGACAGCTTTTGCACCAGATAAATACGGACTCAAACTACTCTCACACAATTAACACCGACAGACGCATTTGTTTTAGTGTTTAACTACAATTTCAACAGTGCAATGTCAATAAAGGGGGCTGTGCTAAACATTATCAGTTGCAGTAGACTCACTGTCAAATTGGACGTCGTCCTCCGTATCTGTCAGGCTGAACATTTTCCCTCTAATGTTAGATTCTCTCTCTTGGGTGGAAAGGCCCCGTTGGAAATGAAGGCTACGGCTGTTAACATTGGAAACTACACTGCTAACGTTACTCGAACTTTCGACTACCATGAGGGTCTCTTTTCTGTGAAACATGGCGTTCTGCTACAAGACACTTAGGTGCATCCTATCTGTTAATTCCATTCAATAAAACCGACAATCAAACCCTCAGTTCTGTTAAGTTGACCACACTGAGCTAGTTCTAAAAGTAGCCGAATATAATAATCACTGTAAACCGACAGTGAACTGCCATGTTTTGTATGGTTTCGAAGCACAGAAGTAAGGGATTGTCTCAAAATTTCTCTTTCGTTTATGGTGCGAAAAAAGACTTAAAACACGAAAAAATTTTATCCAAAAACATATGTTTATATATATTTTTTGTTTCTTAACCTTTGTTTCTATGCACATTAAAATCTGTAAGAAAATATAATTTATAGTGTTTTAGGACATTGTCAATTTCGGCTTGCATCAGTTTGAAACTTTTTACACAGTCCCCTACTCAGGCAAGCACGCGCAGGATGATGAAACTCTTAAAAATTAAACGTTATCTTATTTTAATTATTTTTTATTTTTAATAAAGTAAAGTAAGCTATAAAGTAAAATAAGCTAGTCAATACATTGTGAGAATATGTATAATAATTGGAAAAGGTTTTTTCAAATCTTAAACCTAAAAAATAAACTGAAGAAATAAAGCGCATGACTTTAATATTAACTAGAGATATAAAATATTGGAATAATAAAAGCAAGACAGCCAAATTTCAGAATTTGTACAACAGACTGAAGTTGATCACATGCTACGCAAAACATGTGGTGACCTGACGTTTTGCGTCACTTCGCAAGCGGGAAAAGTACATATAAAACAACACAGACTAGAGAGGTGCAGTTATCTTCCTGCATGTACCAAAACAAAAGCAAAACGTGTTTCATCGCAGTTTTTCCGGAACATCGTATTTGTTGGAGCAATGAAAACGGATAACGGAGTTACGTCTCCATGTTTAGCTTGAATGCAACATGGAGCAACAGCTATCAAAGTAACGTTAGCCACAACAAATAGACCCACAATGCAGCGTTTGCAAGTTAGACGTCTGTAATTTTACGTTATATCAAATCTTTGGCTATTGTAAGGATGTCAGAATCGTGGTAAGTTAATATAGGTTCGCATGCTTTTCCCAGTTGCACTGTATGTAAATATAAAATTTATATTATGAATATGTAAATGAGATCAAAATAATAGACTAAGAAGGAGGTTAACTGCTTAAATTAAAATGTTTACTATTGTAGCCTTTACTTTTGTTATTCTGCTTGTCTTTCATTGTCTGCGTTTTAAATTCCTAGCATAGAATCTGCTGGAGCCATAAAGGCAATAGACAAACAGTCCGTCCATCAGATCTGCTCAGGACAGGTGGTGCTGAGTCTGGCCACAGCTGTGAAAGAGCTGGTGGAAAACAGCATTGATGCTGGAGCTACTAATGTTGGTGAGTTTCAAGAATTAGAGATCATGCACCATTGTTGTACATAAACGTGCAACAATTTACATGATTTTTTTCACACAGATGTGAAGCTAAAAGACAATGGCATTGAGCTGGTGGAGGTGTCTGACAATGGAAAAGGTGTTGAGGAGCAAAACTACGAGGGACTAAGTAAGTTGCATTTTTAGAGTTTAGTTTGCACCTTTGGTCAAACATTTATAATCATTTAAAAATATATATTTTATAACCCACTTTTTGTGTTCACTCTTGAAAATGATGTGTTACATGAAAGTCCAGGTTTTGATAAAAAAGAAAGAATATATGTTTAGGTCCGTGTACATTTTGTTCATTTGTTTTCCATTTTCAAACGGAATAAAGGAAATGGAGAAAACGGCCGTTTTTCTGTTTTTCTTTTGCTCACGAGAAAACGAAAAAACGAGATTTTGGCTGGATTTTCGTTTTTTGGTTTAGGGTAGGAAAACGGATAAACGACTTTAAAATTCATTTTACACATGTAGGCGGTGCTGAAACGCCCACTTTCCTCTAATTGGTTAACCAAATCTGCGCTCGTGACGTCACCCTCAAAATAAAAGCCTTACACGCAGGCTTTTAATTATTATTATTTAATTTTATATATAAACAAAGTTTACATATTCTATCATTTGAACCACACACAGTTAGCAGGCTTACATTCATTGCGTATGTATAAATTAAATAAAAACGTAAAGCAGTATTCTTAGACATTTGTCATTAAAATAAGGTCATAGTTCACTGCCAAGCTTCCTGCTGCTGTGCACCTAATGCTGAGCAAAGAAAGCCATTTCCGAGGAGCACCTGGTTTGCATGATTGTTTCAGAGCAAGGGCTTTATAATAATAATAATAATAATAATAATTATTATTATTATTATTATTATTATTATTATTATTATTATTATCAGTTACTAGTGTTTTTATTGTTTGGTGTGTTTTTTTTTTCTTTTTAATAGTTGTTAGCAGAACCAGAATAAGAACACTTTGGGCCCTGCTATAAAAACAAAGGGTACCATTTGTTTTCATTTATTTCTTCCTATTTTAATTATATATTGTAATTATTTATTTGATAATTAATACTATTTTATTGCAATGCCAAAGTAGGCCTGTCTTATTATTATTTTTATTATTAAATTTGCTGTTATTGTAGGCTAGATGGCAGGCTTTAAATATTTTAAATAACATTTACTCATAACCTTACTAATTCGAGAGCCGAACCTAAAAAAGTTTAAGTGCAATAAGCCTGTACAAAAAAGGGAGCCGCAATGCATTTCTAGCGCATTCTTTCACTCAACAATTATTGCTGGAATAATGAAATAAATTTCAAATTAACTAATTAAACACATTATAGTTGATAAAAAAAATTGTGTCTAGTAGTTCCGACAAACAGATAAGCTCGCTACATGTGCGTTGCGCTAATAATTTGACATTTGCTCTTCTTGAGAAAGTGCTACAGCGGGCCCTGCTATTTTACATATAAGGTTAGTGATACATATTTTAAATTAGTATTGCACATTATTCATTCATTTTCTTGTCGGCTTAGTCCCTTTATTAATCTGGGGTCGCCACCGCGGAATGAACCGCCAACTTATTTAGCAAGTTTTTACGCAGCGGATGCCCTTCCAGCCACAACCCATCTCTAGGAAACATACACACATACATACACACTTATACAGTACGGACAATTTAGCCTACCCAATTCACCTGTACCGCATGTCTTTGGACTGTGGGGAAAACCGGAGCACCCGGAGGAAACCCACGCGAACGCACCACACTACTGAATTAGACACACAATCTCAAAAAAAAAAAACTTGATGCTTATTTACATTATCTAAAGTCATTTCTTACGAGGTAGGATCTGTTGTTGTATTATATATTTTCGTTTTAATATGCAAATAATTTTCTTTAATTTGTAATAGGCCTATTGTCCCTCATTGCATAAAATAACCAGCCTTTGTATTCAATATGTTTGTAAATTGTCCATCCAGTTTGACGCAAGCTAAACAACATTTTGGCCTGTTTTGCTTATTAAATGAGTGATTTTCACGGAGAAACAAATCATCCATCCACACAGTTTTGTATAGGACCTGTGTGAACAAAAATATACACTTCATCATAGCCTATAGGAAAATTTATCTGTTTAGAACCAATTTTGTGTTGTATAATTAAAAATATTAAAAATACAATAAAAAAAAGGAATAACATTTGAAGTGCAATGCTTCAAAGATCCAATACGCTGCATGCAGAGCCAAAACAAAAACTGGTTTGTTTGTTTAATAAAATAATAATATGAAATTAAAGTGAAATAGTTCCATAACCTGTATTATAACTGTAGTCACCCTAGATGACAAATCATCCGTTGCGCCGGTCAGTTTCACCTTTAATCAAGAATGTGCCAGTACCAAATGAGAATATTTACAGATTACCTCGGAATGAGACCTCGGTCTGTGAAGGATGCAGAACACAGAAACTCGTTGAGAATGGAGATGCATGTTAGATGTTTTATATCCCTTTAGATATTGTAAATAAACAACAAGTTTTTATAGAGATTGTGAATGTCTTTTCTTTGACGCACGCGCTGAACAGCCCCGAAAAGTCGCCTTTATTTAGCCTGTAGCCTAAATAATAGTTTAGATTTTATAACATATAATGTTCCATTACTTTAAATGTATAATGTTTTTTAGTATTATTGATTATATAAAATATATAGTTTATATAAATGCGCTCTGATCATTCAAGGATCATAATGCGTTGCATATTCTTCTTATTCTTCATTAGGCTTGATCCGTAAATTGTGTATTTTATAAACTGATCGTTTATAAGGACTAAGCTATTAATAACTGTAATTCCTCGAATGTAATATTCTTGATTAAAGAAAAAGAGAACTTAATTCGACATATGCATATAGTGCGCTTATTCCTGCGCGCATCGCGCGCTTTACCGAATTATCTTTTTTATTTTTTATGCACTATAAATGCATCTGGCAGCACCGAAAAGAACAAATGCCAAGTTATTAGCGCACCGCACAGACAGCTAGCTCGTCTAGTCTGAACCAGGGGTTTTCAAACTATTCATTGCACACCGATCCCATTGCATTTTATTTAGGATAAATCACTTATTTAAAATTAATTAATTAAAAGGTGCGTACTCTCCAATACACCACCGAATTATAGTGTCATAATATTTAATAATTATAATTAAGATAGACACCTGACCTCCATTTAATAAACAATTTATTTGCCATACTCTGTTAATTTGAAGTTCAAAGTTTAAATCATTTATGTTAAACTTAAATTATTTAAAAACTTAAAAAGACTTAAATTTAGTCATTTAAGACATTTTAGGTCATAAGTTTACATACATTGACCGTTGCATTTAGTAGGCCTATTCTGGTCTAAATAAGCTTTTTGCATCTTAGGTGTTTACACACACACATTAAGCAGTTTATACGTACATTTAATGTTACTTTGAAATTACTTTTGATGCAATAAATAATCCTAAATAGTTGAAAGTGTTAACATATTCTTGAAATGTAGTTATTTTATAACTATGAAATTTATTGCTAAACAAAGTGAATCATTATGAATTTGCCAAGAAATAATCCACTTTACCACTGTAAAGCAATGCCCCACACTCACTAGAACGGTAGAACCTGGACTGTATGATATGTTCTGTATGTAAAATAGAGAAAATAAGCAAGATGCGCAGTCCCATGCAGCCTTAGTGAAATATAGCGCGTCACAGCAATGAACTAAAAATAAAACCGCCCTTGAAATGCTGGCGATCTTAATTTTTTCAGCTTACACTGACTGAGAATAATGTTGCACTATTTTATTAACAAATAATTAGAATGTTTTTTTTTTCCTTCAACACATTCATCATTACTTTTGCCTGTGCAAGTTTTTTGCGCGCGCTTGAGTGCGAAGGCATCTATTTTCAGGTGCAAGATGCCACTTTGGGTGGCACCAGTACACTCTGCCACACCTGTGGCTATGTCCCTGCTACAATAATAATAACAACAACAACGACAAAATAATAACAAAAAATAATAATAATAAGACAGGCCTACTTTGACGTTGCAATAAAAAAGTATTAATTATCAAATAAATATTTACAATAGGCTAAAGGCATATATTAAATTAAAATAGGAGAAAATCCAATGTAAGGCTTTTATTTTGAGGGTGACGTCACGAGCGCAGATTTGGTTAACCAATTAGAGGAAAGTGGGCGTTTCAGCACCGCCTACATGTGTAAAATGAATTTTAAAGTCGTTTATCCGTTTTCCTACCCTAAACCAAAAAACGAAAATCCAGCCAAAATCTCGTTTTTTCGTTTTCTCGTGAGCAAAAGAAAAACGGAAAAACGGCCGTTTTCTCCATTTCCTTTATTCCGTTTGAAAATGGAAAACAAATGAACAAAATGTACACGGACCTGTTTAGATATGTATCTTATATTCTTGAATTCATTTTATGCAGTAAAACTGCAATATTGCAATTTAAAGTGACGGAAAATTCTCTCTCTATATATAAATAATTATTTTTTTATTCAGAAATCATGTTTTATTTTCTATTTTCTACACAGTTCTATTAATTTTTTTATATTAGTTTCCGTTTTATTTTCAGTAATTCTAGTTTAGAGTTAACAAAACACATCCTGTGTTGACCAGGTAAAAGTTTAATGTTACTTTGTACTGCTTATAATAACTCTTTTGTAAACTTTTAGTATTGAAAATAAAACATTTTACTGAACTTAAAACAATTTTTTTATTGTAATAATATTTTAAAGTATGCATTTTTTATCTATTTTTCTTCAGGCATTAGAGACTCAAAAACATGATCTGATTTATTAGAATATGTTCACCACTAGGGTATGTAATTTCTGTCTTCTCTACATTTGCAGCTTTAAAACATCACACCTCAAAACTGAAAGAATTTTCTGACCTGATACACGTGGAGACGTTCGGGTTTCGTGGTGAAGCTCTGAGTTCACTTTGTGCTCTCAGGTAACACTTAATTTATATCTTCTTAAAGGGATAATTCACCCCTAAATAATTTTTTTCTCATTATTTACTCCCCCTCACATGGTTTCAAACCTTTGAGTTGAATTCGTTTGCTAAACACAAAAGAAAATATTTTGAAGACAGCTGAAAACCTGTAACCACTGACCTCTATAGTAGGAAAAATAAATACTATGAAAGTCTGTAGTTACAGGTTTCAAGATTTCTTCCAAATATTCTTTTGTTTATCAGAAGAAAGAGAGCCGAACAGTTTTGGAACAAGTAAAAAGAGAGTAAATGATGGCAGAATAAAATTTGTGGCTGAATTATTGCTTTAATGTTTATAATATGAGCTTAAAGGAATAGTTCACGAAAAAAAGGAAAATTCTGTCATCATTAAAGGCATCATAAATACCTCAAATTAAATAAAAAAAATAAACTGAAATTATTTAATTTTGAACAAATCCTGCTAAAATTAAATTCTTTTTTGAGTTTTAGCAGTTCGAATCCCCTCACCAAACCAATCTTTTTGGGGAGTTCATTTTGACTCCTAAACTCCTTTGAGCTACTATTGGTCAATGACGATTCTGCAATCAGTTGGTGTGTTCTGGAACTCCTTGGTCTCCCAATTCGTTTCTCATTCAGTGGAGATCAGACAGGAGAAGAACATCCAAAACATTAACACTAGTCACATGAACCCACTGGAGACTTGGAGGGGTTCACACTGGACGAGAAGCCCACCTCGTTGTCGCATTAATATTCTACAAGTTTGCACACACCAGCAGTGTCATTCAGTGTCTGTTCTTGTCAAATCAGAAACTATAAAGATGTGATGCATGAAGTACATGTGAGCAGCATGACAAGTACAACCTCACCTATTGCAGCTTGGGGGTGTTGGAGTCTTCGAAAACAGTAAACCTTCACTCAGCCTTTTCAAAACTCTTTTGGCCATAAGAGGACGTATGAAAAAGTATTTCATTTGAAATATACTGGGCCTATAGTCACCCTTCACATGATACAAACATATTTGAGTTTCTTTTCTGTTTAACACAAAAGAAGATGTTTTGAACAAAGCTTCAAATCTGTAACCATTGATTTAGTGTAGTGTAGTGAAATGGAACTCATAAAGGGTTGAAACCACTTGAGGATTAGTAAACAGTGAGTAAATGTTTGTTTTTGGGTGAACTTTCCCTTTAAGTTGATAACTAATGATCATGGCAGAATGATAATTTCCACTGTTTTGTCTGATTGCAGTGATCTTAGTGTTGTGACCTGTCATGAGAGTGCTCAGATTGGAGCTCGGCTGGTTTATGACCATGATGGTCGTCTCACTCAGTGTGTACCACATCCACGCCAACACGGCACTACCGTCACTCTTCAGAAGCTTTTCTCTACATTACCTGTTCGGCACAAGGAGTTCCAGCGCAACATCAAAAAGGTCGCTTGGAGATGATTGAATGCATGTTTTTTTTTTTTTATCTAGTTATTTAATATATTTTTAATATATTAATATATATTTAATACAAAACGGAAAATTCTATCATCCGTTTACTCCCACTTCTTTCCACTGCTGAACCTTAAAGAAGATATTCTAAAGAAAGCTGGAAACCATTGACTTCTATAATATTTGTGTTTCCTTCTCTGGAAGTCAATGGTTACTGGTTTCCAACTTTTTTCAAAACATCTTTTACATTCAGCAAAAAATTAAACCCATAAAGGTTTGAAACAACTTGAGTGCGAGTAAAAAATTGTGTAAATATATAATGTTTGATGGTGAACTGGTTAGGGCTTTTGTGTTTGGTTAAATGGAATGTCCTTTACAGGAATATTCCAAGATGATCTTCGTCTTGCAGTCCTACTGTATCATCTCCACCGGTGTGAGGATTACATGCAGCAACCAGATGGGACAAGGAAAGCGCAGCACAGTACTGTGCACCAGTGGCAGTAATAGCATGAGAGACAATATTGGAGCTGTTTTTGGACCTAAACAGGTAAAACTTACCAGTTTATTTAGTGGATCATTTAAGAGCTTTCATTCATCAAGCAAAACTGACAAATATAGAACACTGTTACATTATTATGACATATTATCATATTTTCCAGAAAATATCTTGCACAGGTTACTATCAAAATGAGCTGAGTAACTGAAAGTATCTTACACAGTGCCTTATCAAAAATGATTTGCGTTGTTTGGGGCTTGGGTGGAACATTTTCATTGAACATGACTGAAAAATATGTTACCATTAGATCTAAATAAATCATAATGTTAGAGACCATGTAAACATGCAACTAAATTCTTCTCTCTTGCCCCAAAAAATCTTTGTGCGATTAATTTTAGAACAAAACAAAATGAAAAAAAATAGTTTAAAACAAATTGTAAGTATGTAGGCATTTAGTATAAGCACCAAATTAACATCAAGTCTCAACTAATTTATTAAATAGAATGGATCACACTCACTTAGCCCAATCTCATATTAATCTTGACTATAGAGAAGTGCCTATAGAGTACTTGTACTTATAGAGTAATACTTCATCTATCTTTTCTCTCAAGTCTTTAATTTTATAATAACTTTCAGACAAATTTACAGCTTTCTGATTTTCTTCAGAAAAAGTCAGCTTAGCAACCGACTGCATCCTGCGATATCACTGTAAATCAAACAGGGCTACAGCTTTGTAATCATAACCCTATAACAAATACGACACATACGATTTGACATACCTGTAGGATTAGAACATTCAGTACATCATTGATCAGCTGCTGAATTCAAATCTGTCCTCCTGCAATGGCTGGCACTGAGCCACAGTGAGAAACACGAGTGCAGCGCTTGTCAAAAATCAAAACATCAGTCCTTTTAATGAAATAATATTTACTAATAAACAAGACTTCGTTACATGAATGCTGTTGTCTATGGCAGACGGAATGTGTTACAATGTGTTATTTAGATACACACTAGCCGCATTTCCACTGTCAGGCCAGTGCGAGCCAGGGCTTTTATCGGGCCGGGCCAGAGGCCAAAATAATGTTGCGTTTCCACTGTCAGGCTAGTAGCTTCACGCATCACGCAAACCCCGCCTCCAGAACGTCCCCCGAATCAAACGTCACACAACCCGCAGATAAATCAGGCAGATAAAGTACACCCTTACATCATCACAAAATGAGTAAAATGAAGACAACTGTCGCATTTTATTGTATGTCTATACGCACAGGCCTTTGTGTTCTCATTCATCATATTCATTTACTCTCCAACCGACTGTTGGCATCGAACATCAAGTGGTCTCGCCAGCGTAGGGAGCACACCATCCATAATATAACACCCCAGAAATTCTCCGTCAATAACTCGGTAGAAAATGTATTTTATAACATCCTCATTTAGATAGACGCTGTCAAACAATTAGATTCATTTTTCCTTATAGGCTATATGACATTAATATGCGATTCCCCTTTATTTAGGAATGTTGCATATTATTCTGTGATTTTAAGGAAAGTGTTAAGTATTTCAGCACATAAGAGCAAGTAATAAAATATAGCCGATATTTCGCTGCACTCAGCAGCCTTTCACCAATAAAGCTCTTTGTGTATTTAAAATTTCATTTTTAAATTTTTGCACTTAAAAACATAAACACTTGTTTGAGGACACAGGACACATTTTGTATTTGCAGTTTTCCCCGATGCGTTTGTAAATTGGACAGAAAAAAAGGTTGCATAGTTCCTGCTTTCACCCAAAAAATGCTCTGTTTGCAGGATTTGATCAATATCATTGTATCCAAATACTTTATAGATAACATTTTGAACCTCCTCTGGTGTTTAATGTTTTTAGAAATATCTAAAATCTTTTTTTCAGATGGGCCTTTGTAAAATGAAAGTTTAAGATTGCTTTAAAAATTAAATAAATTGTTATATTGTTTGTTCTATATTGATTTATTTATTCAATGCGATTTTATTACATCCGATATTTGTAAATCTTTAAATTATTTCAATATAGCTTAGGCTATTTTATCAAGATATGACACTATTGTTTTGAGCCTACAAAAGTGGATATGTATTTTGTAAAGTTTTTTTGTCTTTCTGTTTTCAGATTGTGTATTATCTCCAAAATAAATAACAAAAAGAAAAAGCCGCTCGCGGCATCAACAGAGTTGTGAAGGGAGCGCTCTTTTGCTCGGTCTCACACACATACAGGCATATAAACGCGCACAAACACACCTTTCAAACTTGACAAAAACTCTCGACAACCTTTACCGTCTGCTTTCTTTAATATGGTGTAAAGATTAGTATGCGTTATTGAAACATCAACGAGGATGCAGCACTTATAAATCAAGATTTTATTATTTTATGCAACAGCCTTACATTTAAAAGAGAAACACAAGGGCGATCATAAGCAAAAAGACACCAGCCTATAAGGCTAGATGTTTTCTTTCCCTTATTTATTTGTATGGTGCATGCATTTGTGTGAGATCAGAAAAATAGTGTCCGCCTCTTCTTTTACTCCACCCCGAAGCCCCAGCTTGCTCTTTTTGGCCCATGGTATTCGGCGGGCTGAAAAAGGCCGGCCACTGGCCACGAGAAAGCCCCACTTTGGCCCGATTGGGCCCCGGAAGTGACAGTGGAAACGCGACTGGCCTTGGCTCGCTCGCTTTATGCGCGATAGTGGAAACGCGGCTACTGTTTATGTAACCAGAACATTTACTTTACTCTTCCAGTTAAACAGCCATTTACTTTTTTGTGCAGTTTATGAGAAGTTGATGAATTGACGTATTGTAAATCCAGCAGCTCTAATCTTCATCGCAGAGCATGGGGGTGCATAAACCTTATGCATTGGCACGGACATATAAAAGTGGATGCGTTCTAAATAACTTGTGAAGAGGCGTCAGCTAAACTATTTAAAAAGTATGTCTGAATGGGGTCAAATTAACTATGGATAAACAAGATAGGTTTTCCCCTCACATCCAAAAGCACACTTTTTGGGAGTCCTTTTGTTGGGGCACTGACTGTTATGCGATGAAGAGTATACATGCTTTTCCCGGAGGAAGTGCCCACAAGAGGATTTCTACTTTTGGTTACATAACCAAGAGCCAGGCATGGAAAATAAATGCAAAACTTATTACCACCTGGAAGTAAAATATTTAGAAAAGGCATATACTGAACTTTGTTTAAATAATAGTTTAGCTTGACCCATGCTTGAGCAACAGATTCCAACTCTTTAACAGTATAAATAACTCTGAATGCATAAAATGGCATTAATACACCCGAAACCGAAACAATCAGCATGTGAGAAATTATAAGTAATATCGAAGTGTGTCTCTAGCACCATTCCAAATGTGGACACAGACTCTGCATGATTTACCCTGGGATTACGGAGACCTGGAAGGGACATGATGGTTGGGAAAAAAAATTTGTGAAAGGAAAATATATTATTTAAAGTTTTTGCATTCCCTCACAAAACTAGTTCAACAAACACGTCCTGTTCACATCATACATGACAACCCTCCTGTTTTTGCTGTGATTTTCCTGTATTTTACTATTCTATCCCACTATCATCCTATCATTAAGTATTTTCCTATATTTCTCCAATATTTTTAATCTTGAAAGCACATTGAAATTAATATAAAAATGTCTGCATTCACTATTTTTCCATTAAAGCTGTGCATCGATCATTGCCCTTCATATGCAACCTCTGAATCAGCGAGTACATGTATAATGCTGACTGACGGACACGCACTATATGATAAACTGATGCCAGATCAGCTTCTGTACACAGCATTTAAAGAGGAGCTAAAGTGCAGGACACTTTGGAATTTGGGTGTGTGTTAATAATATGTACACATGTCCATCCTGTGTGTTTTTATTTGAAACAACTTATTTTCTCTTAAATGAGCACAAACAGATTACTAATCTATTGCTTTCATTATAGATCTGTGCAGTCTTAAAGTGACGCCTTATTTTGATAACTTAAGTAACTGTTTGTGCTCATTTAAGAGAAAATTAGTTTTTTGTTTTCCTATGACTTTCTTTTCTTCCATCCATTTTTTTTCTTTCACCCATCTTTTTCCCCCATCATCACATCCCTCACGGGTTTCCGTATGAAATAGATGATATTCAGATTATAAAACATGCTATTTGCATTATGGAAAATATAACTCATGTGTTATTATATCCAAGTTGTTTTAAAATACCATTTTTATTTCTTCTTAGCTTCAAAGTCTGATTCCCTTCCGTCAAATATCTCCCAATGATTCAGTTAAGGAAGACTATGGCCTTGGTGGGGTAGACGTTCCAAAAGACCTTTTTAAGTGAGTGTTTCTGTGTAAACATGAAAGATTAGCTTATTACCAATCCTGTTCAAACACATTAAAAAGCAATGTGAAGAATGTTGAATTGTTATGTTCCTGCTGTTGTTAAATTCTTCTAGCATTGATGGGTTTGTGTCACAAGGAGATCATGGCGTTGGCCGAAGTGCTACAGACAGACAATTCTTTTTCATCAATAAAAGACCCTGTGATCCAGTAAAGGTATGGTCTTTTTTCATCAGTTGGTAATATTACCTTGATGTAAATACTTGAAAAAGTGATAGAAAGTAATATTTATTATTATTTTGGAAATATTTACAGGTCTCCAAGCTTGTGAATGAGGTTTATCACATGTACAATCGGCATCAATACCCTTTTGTTGCTCTGAACATCGCTGTTGCTTCAGGTAAGATTTTAAACATTGATTCTGATTTGGGTAGCAAAATTCATTTTGAAATGTAATATTCAAAACAGCTTTGCAGTATCTAAAATGGCAATGTATTTTTTTATTTAACTTATGAGTTTTGTGCAGAGTTTGGTGTGAAATAATATAATTGGTTTACAGAGATACATTTTAGCGCATGCAAAAGCAGGAAATTGAAAACAAAGAAAGCAGCATTTTTAAATTCAAAGCCAAGAGATTACACCGTGATAATCTATACAGATAATAAAGAGCTATGGTTGATCCAAGCTTAAACGAACCTTGTCATGATTTTGATGAACAACCACAAAGCCAAGAAGAAGAGCAGAATCTACCCTGTGCCCCGTAGTTGTTTACAAGGCCGTCTAAAGCACGAGTGGTTTCACTTTCTCGTGTGCATTCGCCACGCATCTATATTTGAAATAACAAACTTCTTGAGCTGACAACAATAACGTGCACATAATCATTGAAGTGCTTCTGACATCTGATGCTTTCAGAAATGGCCAAAGTCGAGAGTGACACACGAAAAAACAAAGGAGCAAATGATTCTTTCAGCAACCTAAAACATGAACAAACTGCCATGTATAACTATTATCATCACCTTTTGAACTGTTATGAACTCAGAGTGTTGGAATTACTTTCTAACTGAGGTTACATGTGCTGGTGAAGTTTAAAGACACAGATGAGAGGTTTGCACTGACTGTGAGCTATATGTTATGTGTTGTTTTTGAACCCAAATAAGGACTAAATGTTTGCTGTGTGTTGTTTTTCTGTAATTGATAACATATCGGAGACTGTAAGGGTCTGTAAGTGTTCATATGTTGCGTTTATTTATTTATTTTATATAATTGCAGATGTTACAGTAGGCTATTTCGCATTGTCATTGATCTGCAGTCATAATCAAATCATGTTTATAGAAAGGTTGGTAATGAACATTTATACGCATACATAAGTTTTTATTGGTGTAAAGCATCTGTACTTCTCATATGATATGTGAACGACCCGTACAGCTTTACTTTGACATTTCCTCAAGCCAGAATGACAAGGGCTGAAACTTTCTGTAGTACTCCACACCCACCATGTTATTTGCCCATTTAGACTCATGCTTAGTAAAAGTAGGAAAACTCGCGCTTAAGATGTATGAAAAGACTATTTTGCAGTTAAGTCATCACAACAAAATGAAGTTAAAATTGTTAACTTGACTACCTTTATAATGTACCTGACATACTTGACATTTACCAATATCCCAAGTTATTATCCTACTGCTACAGTAACCTTACTGAATTTTAGTCAAAAGAGGACTAATGATGATGGACATGGGCAGATCCGCTGATATATGTTAAGTATATTAGAATGATTTATATTAAGATTTGTATATTAAAACCTGAACTTTGGCATATTTAAAATAAATGTACATTTTAATATAGAAAACTGTTCTTATAAATTGTAATAATATTTCAGTGTAGTTAAGTATAATACATTCCGTGTGGGCAGGCAGAAATCTCCCTTACCCTTGATTTATTTATGTTTTTAGCAGTAGTGTGTTTTATATAAAGTACATACTTTATTTAATGTAATTTGTCATTCATATTGGTTCGACCTTTCACACTTTAGACTGTGTCGATGTGAATGTGACCCCAGACAAACGTCAGATTCTTCTACAAGAGGAAAAACTTTTGCTGGCAATTCTGAAAAGCTCACTCATTGCTATGTTTGAGACTGGTGTCAATAAAATCAGCCTCAATCACATTTCTCCAGCATTTACCAGTAAGTATATGACTTTTTTTGAGGTATATCATAATGTTGTGTTAAAATGTCATTACAGCTCTTAATGTTCTTTTTTTGAAGGCATGAGTAGACCAACTGGGACAAGTGCTTGTTCAGACGATCAAGAAATGGGCTCTGTCTCTGAAACCCTTACTTATGATGGTCCTCCCAAAACTTCCATCAATCTAGCCGGACTGAAAGAAGCATTTTCAAACCACCAGGCTCCTGGAATTGGGTCAAAACAATCTAGTCACAAAGCTGCTTGTGCTGATTCTTCTCAAAAGAAGATGCTTTCCTTTGTGAGCTGCTCTAAAAAAGTGACTGATTTTTTACCACCTTTAAAATCGCCTACAAGTTTCACCGCTGTTTCATCTATAAAACTATCTACTGTTTGTTCAGTTAAATATAAAAGCGCTTTTGATAGTGATGCTGATGGTTTTGGAGCTGCAAGCCCAAAATCAGCTGAAGATGATCCAGAGATTAAACAGGAAAACCATTCTGAGTCCGTTTTACACCATGTTATAAATAAAACCGATGTTAAAGCTGAGATTGTTGATGAACCTATGGATGAGAATTTATGGAGTTATGAAACTTTGCCAGAGACTAAATCAGAACAACACCAGAACAGAATTTTCAGTCCTGAAGCAAAAAGAGCAAGACGGGAAGATGAACCTCCAACACAGAACTGTTTGGTGGACTTTAAAAGCAGGAGTGCCTCTCTGAAATTTGATGCACCAGTCAACATAAAGAAGAAAACAGTGGTTTTACCGTTTTCTCAGCAGGAACTTTCTAAAAGAATGCAGAGGCTACAGGCTCAGAGGACAAAGAGCAATGAACAAGAGCCGAAATACAGAAGGTTCAGGGCGAAGATTAACCCTGGAGAAAACCAGACTGCTGAGGATGAGCTTAAAAAAGAAATAAGGTTAGACTGATTCTTACTATGATCTCCCTGCAGAGACACAAAACATTTTCTTTATTGTAGTTTTTCAGTTTTAGAAATGCAACAGAAATTATATTTTTGGTATGTATTGTTTATCACTTTTCCTATGTCTAGGGTGTGTGTGGGGTCTTAAAAAGTCTTAAATATCATTAAATATATAATTTTAGGTCCTAAAACATCTTAATTTAATGAATAATTGTGTTGGAGGTCTTAAATCTTTTTTTAAAACAGATCCTAATTTTCCTTTGTTCATGTATAGCGACCCAGACAGACTGTTGTGCATACATTTAGTTTATTATCATTTTTTTAAACATTTTAAAAATATATATAAGTTTATGTTAGAAAAGTGTATGTTTATAGCTAGAGCTTGCTTGTTTTGACACAATATTTAAAATATTTTGCTCAGAATTAACTAAAATATTAATATTTTTAATTAGTATTGTATTAATGTATTATTAAATAAAAAAAAAAAAAATTATGAACCAACAAAGTTTGATTGGGCAGATAAAAATATTTTCCGACTGGGCCATTTGAAAAACTCCTTGGCGTTTAGCCCTGTTTAAAATCTCATTCATAATGAGCTCAAAAGTGTCTTGAACTGTCTTAAATTTACTTGCTGGAACCTGCAGAAACCCTGCCATGCCTTTTCCTGATGTTGTGTAACGTTGGGTCCTTCTTTGGGAAATGAGGAACCAGTGGTTAATGTTCAAAATAAAACTTTAAACAGTATTACTTTATATTCAAATTAAAGCCAGTTCAAAGCTTGATGGGAAAAAAAAAGATACAACCAAAGCAGTGTAAATAAACAGCAATGCCACTCTCCTGTACTAGGGACGCTTGCTTGCATCCAAATACAATAAAATTCACACTAGTGCCACCTAGTGGTTTAACTAGGTTCTTCATTGCATCTATATTATACAATCTATGATCTGTACATACAACTAGTTGTATTGTATTCAAGGTCAAATATGTTTTGTGGCTCTGGGCACATTTTATTTGGTGTGAGAAAGGCCAAAGTGTCTCTTTTGGTCACAAAGGATGCGAATACCTGTCATGAAGTGACAGTCTACCCAGTAATAAGTCAGACATGATTAACTTCCCTATATGTTCTTACAAATTAGTGTTGCACAATATCATTTCAGCATTGACATCGCATTCCACGAGGAGTCAGGAGTTGGGATTAAAGTTGACCGGACACCACAGTTCAAAACATTTAAATTGTGGAGTCAAGTATCCAGAATAGAGTAAAAGTTTTGTGTATTCGTTGACACCAGAGACTGTAAGCATTTTCAATGAGAATAAACCAGTCGGGCACAATAAGTGATTGCATTTGCAGCTTTAAAACAAAAAATTCAATTGATTGCATTATTTAGAAGACGAAGAGTATGCGGTGTCATTTTTATATTTTATTATTCAGTTTGCTACCACAGATCTGCGAGTTGGATTATGAAAAATCTATGAAACATGAAATAAACAATGAAAATGTTTTCAATAAAATATATTAAAAATATATTAATAATGTAAAAAATATATTAATAATATATTAATATAAAGAAAGACATGTATTAAACCATATATCAGGTTGGTATTAAACCAACATGAGGATAAGTAAATCAATGTACGTTTTCATTTTTGCAAAGACTAAGCCTTCAAAGTACCAAAATCCTTCTGTTTATTAGTTTAAATGTTATTTTTAAGGTTTCAACTCTTTTTTTTTTTTTTTTTTACAGCAAAGATATGTTCAAGGAAATGGAAATCATTGGTCAATTCAACCTTGGTTTTATTATCACCAAGATAAAGTCTGACCTTTTCATTATCGACCAGCATGCCACAGACGAAAAGTACAATTTTGAAATGCTACAGCAGAACACCGTCTTAAAGGGACAGCGGCTCATTGTGTAAGTCACACAGCACAGATAAGTGGAAATAGGAGTAGGGATTTATGTTTTTTAAAGATCTTTTCTCTTTTTTTTTTCCATATCCAGTCCACAAAGTCTCCATCTCCCAGCAATCAGTGAAACGGTGCTCATGGAAAACCTTGAAATCTTCAGAAAGAATGGTTTTGACTTTCTCATTGATGAGGATGGTGGGTTATCTGTCTACTAATTCTTATTTGGTACGTTTTCTCCCAAATTGATGTGGGTTGGTGTGTTTTTCAGCTCAGGTTATGGACAGAGTAAAGCTGGTGTCTTTACCTACAAGTAAGAATTGGACCTTTGGCCCGAATGACATTGAAGAACTCATCTTCATGCTTAGCGACAGTCCTGGAATCATGTGTCGACCTTCTAGAGTAAGACAGATGTTTGCATCCAGGGCATGTCGCAAATCGGTGAGTGCAGTTATTGCTCTTGAGCAAACTCTTGACCACCTGTCAGAGGTAAATACCTCAAGTGCTGGAGGCAGAATGCTTGATTTTCAAAGTCAATGAAGTGCTGTTATTTTCACAGCTCACTTCTGGGGGCTTTTTCAATGCATTCTATAACTAGTACCTGGTACTTCATAAAAAAAATTATACCACCTTAGGTGAGGTTCCATAGGGCAATTGTACACTCACCAGCCACTTTAGTACACCATACTATTAGCAGGTTGGACCCCATTTGCATTAATAGCTGCATTAATCTTTCATCGCATAAATTCAACAAGGTACTGGAAATATTCCTCAGAGATTTTGGTCCATATTGGCATGATAGCATCACGCAGTTGCTGCAGATTTGTCGGCTGCACATCCATGATACGAATCTCCCGTCCCATCCCAAAGGTGCTCTATTGAATTGAGATCTGGTGACTGTAGAGGCCATTTGAGTACAGTAAACTCACTTTCATGTTCAAGAAACCAGTCTGAAATGATTTACGCTTTATGACATGCCGCATTATCCTGCTTGAAGTAGCCATCAGAAGATGAGTACACTGTGGTCATAAAGGGACGGACATGGTCAGCAATAATATTCAGGCGTTGGCGCGTTGCTCAATAGATATTAATGGGCCCAAAGTGTGCCAAGAAAATATCCCCCACATCATTAAACCACCACCACCAGCCTGAAGTATTGATACAAGGCAGTATGGATCCATGCTTTCATTTTGTTGATGCAAATTTTTTTTACCCTACTGTCGAGGCAGAAATCGAGACTCATCAGACCAGGCAACGTTTTAGCAATCTTCTGTTGTTCAATTTTGTTGAGCCTGTGCCAATTGTAGCCTCAGTTTTCTGTTATTATCTGACAGGAGTGGCACCCGGTGTGGTCTTCTGCTGCTTTAGCCCATTGGCCTCAAGGTTGGACGTGTTGTGCGTTCAGAAATGCTCCTCTGCATACCTTGTAACGAGTGGTTATTTGAGTTTTTGTTGTCTTTCTATCAGCATTTGTGCCCAACAAACTGCTGCTCACTGGATATTTCCTCTTTTTTGGACCATTCTCTGTAAACCCTAGAAATGGTTGTGTGAAAAAATCCCAGTAGATCAGCAGCTTCTGAAATACTCAGACCAGCACAAGAGCCCATCAGGCAACAGCAACCATGCCACGTTCAAAGTCACTTAAATCACCTTTCTTCCCCATTTTGATGCTCAGTTTGAACTGCAGCAGATTATCTTGACTATTTCTACATGCTAAATGCATTGACTTACTGCTATTTGATTGTCTGATTAGAGATTTGCGTTAAGTAGTTGGACAAGTGTACCTAATAAAGTAACAGGTGAGTGTATGTTAACTGCAAAAAGGCTCCAACAGATAATCTAATTAATTCGCACTGAAAACAGAATCTGTTTTTTATATTTCTGTGCAGAATATTATAAAAGTCATAATAAATAAATAAATAAATAAATAAATAAACCTCTTAACTTTTACTTAAGGTTTATAATGCAAATCCAATTAGCACTTGTTTGGTAAGCAAAGCTACAGCAGGTCCTAATACATCCAATAAAAGAAAATATTACTTTACAAATTGTATTGTATGCAATTCATTAAAACATTTGCATTTGGTAATTATTGCAGAAATTAAAATAACAAACTAAATAAATATATATTTACATTAGTAAATAGAGTGAATGATGGGGTCAGGTATCTGCAGATTTCTACTGCTGCAAATTCTGTGTGGACCTATCTGTTGCACTTTATAATTCTTTTGTAATTTAATTAGGTTAAAACATTTGTTTACTCTGAACATACAGTAAAGCAACACACATTTCCTTTAGTTAATATACCTGTAAAAGTAATTTTTTTTGTAGGTTAGGCCAATATCTTGATAATACTGGATGCTGTGATAAAAAACAACTTTAGCAATTAATCAGAACAAGGCATTTGAAACCATCATAAGCCTAGTTGTATACACCGAGGACTTGGAAGTTGTCACTTTTCCACTTTGTCAATTTTTGCCTATGATTTTGGGCATTCGTTATTGTGTTTGACCAAATAGTTGGTGAGTAATTGTGCTTTGTTGTTGTGTTTAGTTTTTTATACATATTGATTTGGAGTGTTTGTTTACATAGGTTATGGTTGGCACTGCCCTTAACACCAGTGAAATGAAGAAACTTGTGCTTCACATGGGAGAAATCGAACAGCCTTGGAATTGTCCTCATGGAAGACCCACCATGAGGCACCTTGCTAATCTGGATATGATTTCGCAGGACTGAAACCTTTTTTTTTCTCGATGTGTGTAAATATATTGAAAGTCACAACAACGCTATTGTATTATTTAAAGATTTTATTCTTTTTACTTTGTTTTATAATAAAGTAACTTTTTCCCATATTGTTGTTGCCCAATTTTTGCAATTTTATTGTTGTAATTCTATAATTTTTACACAATTTTTGCTAGCTTAGCCAAGACTAGACATTGGATGAATTATGGTGTTTAAGAAGCTTTTATAAAAACAACCTGGATAAATACTTCTTGTGTACATCAAGTGCATTATAGATATGTCACTTCAAGCTTCTTTCAGTTTAGACAGCTGAGAAATGCAAATTAATTAAGGACTAGCTTCAAGCCTTTACTGTGAGATGGATCAGAGTTAATGTTTATTTCTATAATGTGCAAGTCCATAGCTTCAGTGCATATTATCAGCCAGCTATGAGTTTTACAGAATGTTTGAAAGACTTTACTTTAAGTGATAGAGACAGAGATGTGAAAATTAACATGGTTTCTTCATTCAAATATAAGTATAAAATATTCTTGGGTGAAGAACTGTTTGACAAACTGGGGTAAAAGTCAATCATAAGACTAATATTAAAACGTTCACCTTATCTGTCAGATTGTCCTACCATGGCTTGCCGTACTGGTATGTCTTAGCAACTGACAGCTTGTTACTATGTACACTCCAGAGGCGGGGTTCAGGCTTTCTTAATAGCGGCGATGGCTAGAGGAGACAACATGAAAAGTTCTAACAAATCTACACCAGAACCAACTTTGAGTAAGACGTTAGTAGAGTCCTCCACGTCCAGTTTATTGTCGGAGTCCGTCGTAGAACCGGAGGATGGACAAGACTTGTCGAGCTCAGCTGTGTGTTCCGCATCTACCGTTTCTCTGCCCCCGAATGAAAATCAACCTATTGGAGAGCACGACCGGTGCCGTAAAGTTCCCGTTCTTCACAGTATAATCGTGGAAAGGTTAGATATCCGTTATCAATATGATACAGAATAGTAACAAACAGTGTTTATAGTTTTAGCGTTTTTTTTTCCTTTAGATATGAGGGTGAAAAGTATGGAGAGATGTTTCATGGAGAAGGGGTCGCTTATTTTCAAGGTGGTCATGTTTACAAGGTGAACGATGACGACATTTCTGTACTGTCATACCCAATATAAATTAATTTAACAACCACAAACTCATAAAGCATTGATATTGCTACAATATAATGAGAAAATTGTAAATGGTTAACTGTTAGGTCAAAAATGCAAGCATGAAAACAGTTAAAGTGTATTTCAAACTTAAATTTGTTTCATTCTCTATATAGATGTATTGTTTCCTCAGGTAACAGACTTTAAACATTTCTTAATGACAAACAATAGAACATCTCAAACTGGATTCATGGAGGGCCACAGCTCTGCAGTTTTGCTCCAACTTTAATCAAACACAGCTGATTCAACTAATCAAAGTGTTCAAGACTACTCGAGACTATTAACCAGGTATTAGTTGGAGGTGGATGGAGATAAATTATGCAAAGCTGCGGCCTTCCAGGAATTGAGTTTGAGACCACTGATATAGAAATAATTTTAATTGAATTCAAAGCTAGTTATCTAAATCTTTCATAAAAAATATAAATTATTAGGACATTTACATTGTAAAGGAAGATTAAATAATTTTATCAACTACATGTATCCTTCATATATATATATATATATATATATATATATATATATATATATATATATATATATATATATATATATATATATATGTGTGTGTGTGTGTGTGTGTGTGTTTTACTGATTTCTAACATTGTGCATTCATTAGGGTAGTTTTTCGCATGGGTTAATGCATGGCTATGGTGAATATATCTGGTCAGACGGTTTAAAGTATCAGGTATGTATGTAAAGTTTTAATAGAGGTTACTCAGTTGTCTAAAACTGTACAATATTTACCTCAGCATATGATTGCATAAGTTACATTATAACCCTGTGTTAAATTACAAGATTTCCTAAAGTTTCATATATATAATTATTAATCGCAAAATTGCCTTAACTTTTGCATTTGGCAGGGTGATTTCAAAGTAAATGTTCCCATGGGTCACGGGACATACACATGGCTAAATGGCAGCACGTATGAGGGAGAAGTGCACCAAGGTATCCGTCATGGTGTCGGAATGTACAAATGTGTCAAAACCCTAACAGTGTACAGAGGTCAGTGGTACCTGGGGAAAAGACAAGGGCAGGTATGTACTTACACATACACACATCCAATGTCTCAACTTTGCTTACACGCATTTAGTAATAAATTAAAATCTGGTGACAGGGGGAAATGTTCTATAACCAAGAAGCCACATCTTGGTACAAGGGCGAATGGGTGAACAACTGCAGAGAGGGATGGGGAAAACGTTGGTATGTTTTCTGCAATGTACATTTATTTACATCTCTTTCCAAAATTAATGAAATATATTAGTTAATTAATAAATATATAGTTTAGTTCACCAAAACTGAAAATTCTGTTATTATGTATTCACCCTCATGTCATTCTAATCTCTTGATATTTTGTTCATATTCAAAATACAAATTAACATATTTTAGATGAAGTCCAGAAGCTCTATCTTCCTTTATAGACAGTAACAGTCTTGAGAGGTTCAAAATCCAATTGTCAAAACAGTCCATGTGTCTTCAGTGGTTCATCTGTAATCCTGTTTGTGCTCTAAAAAAATATATTTTTAGCATTAGATAAAAAGTAATATAAAAGTAATCCGAAAGTATTTAGATTCATTTGTCTAAAATTTGGAATCAAAGAAGACTGTCTGCTGTCATTTGGAATGCACCAATAAAAATTCCCATAGCCAGCAACATGTATCAAAAGTGGAACAATCATAAAAAATAGTGCATTATTTATTTTCGAGCCATTAATGTCAACTTTAAAAATAAGCGTTTATTGGCCGATATTGTTATGTAATTAACCAATTAAAAGTTTTTTTACTGCAGCATTTTAGAGACTTTTACCATTAAAATGACAAACACTGTTTATGTATGTGGCCCTTTATGAACAAAACTAGTTTTAGATTGCAGGAGTAAAATTGTGGGAATAGCCTAGAATACATTGTATGGGGTAAAATTATAGATTTTTCTTTTATGCTAAAAATAATGAGAATAATAACTTTCCTGCTGTAAATATATTAAAACATAATTTTCGATTGGAAATGTGCATTGCTAAGACCTTAATTTGGACAACTTTAAAGGCATTTTTCTCAATATGTGTTGTGAACCCACAGATTCATTCGTTCATGTTCCTTTGGCTTGGTCCCTTTATTCATCAGGGGTTGTGTGCTGGATGCCTTTATTAAATATCCTAATTAAATAAAGAAACCAGAATCCTCTCTTGGCTATATTTTGTTAGCTAGAGTTTGTAATGTTGTTCAAGGAATAAATTAATATCACACCGCACTACACAAGGTATCTTGATGAGTTCTGCAAATGATGTCCACTCCAGCTGAGAAAATTAATAAATTACACTTTTATTAATAAAACATATCCAGTGACAAAGAAGAATAAAATAAATACAAGAACAGAACAAAACTCAGCAACACTTTATTTTAATGCTCCATTTGTGTGTTAGTAGACTGCTTAATAATATCTGTTGATACTGCTCCTTCAACAGACAATTAACTGACCATAAGTAGCTTAGCAAGTAACTAAACCTCAACCCTAACCCCAATTTAACAGTCTACTTATAATCTAATGAGAATTAGTTGGCATGTAGATGCAATGTAACTTAAACAAACAGACCATCAAGATAAAGTGTGACCCAAATTTTTTTACTTTGTTCTCTGTTGAGAATAAAGGGCGTAAGACATTCACTATAAAGAAGACAGTTAAGTGTGCTGCTGGTTTGTGTGCTCCAGCCCTTTATACAGTATTCATGCATAGATGTTACTGCTGATATACTTGGGTATTACTACATCAGGAAAGCTTGTAGAATATCTATATCAAGGTAGCTAGTAGTATATCTCTAATCATGTCAATTATTTTGGGCAGTTCACCAGGGTTGTCCACCAAAGTCATATTTTTTAGCTGGCCCAGAATCTCTTCTTTTGGAGGTAACGTTCCTATACCTCCACTAGGTTGCTATTGTAGCAATTTGGTTAATTTGGTTCTCTGTATCCTCCCTTAGTGCCAGCAGATGGCTAACCCACTTTAGTATGCCTTCTTTGATCTCTTCGAACTCTCTGTCAGAGGCGCCTCTCTCACCTCTTACGCTTCGTCTCATTGCTAACAGCTGTTTTTGTAAGCCCAGGAACATCCGAATATGTAAATGAACATTACTGAGAAACACCCATACACTCTCACATTCCCACACATACACTACAGCCAATTTAGTTTACCCAATTCACCTATAGTGCATGCCTTTGGAGTATGGGGGAGACCAATGGACCCTGGAGATACCCATGCAAACACGGGGAGAGCATGCAAACTCCACACAGAAATGTCAACTGGCCCAGCCAGGACTTGAACCAGTGACCTTTTTGCTGTAAGATGACAGTGCTAACCACTGAGCCATCGTGCTGCCCCAATCCTCAGATTGCATATTTTTAAATAATTGTATGTCGGCTAAATATTGTCCCATCCTAACAAACCAGTATATTAATGGATTTCAGATGGCATATAAAACTCTATTTCCAAAAATCATCTCTTATAACTGGTCTTGCGATTCAGGGTCACATATGAACACATAAAAAACTGTATTAAGCTCAGCTTCACTGTTCCTCACAAACTACAACATTTGCTACAGTTACCCATCTGGAAATGTGTATGAGGGGCAATGGAGGAATAATGTTCGACATGGAGAAGGAACAATGAGATGGATTGATTTGGATCAACAGTACAGTGGGCAGTGGATAAACGGCACCCAGGTCTGTCATTTTCTATTCCAATAAATGTCATGCCCTTCATTATGTCTGCTTTCTGAACAAATTTTGACAACTTTTATATTTAATCTAGGAGGGAAAAGGAACACACACATGGTTCCGTAAAAGAGCTCCATCCTCTCAGTACCCTCGCATGAACGAGTACACTGGAGATTTCGTTCAGGCCATGCGTCATGGTCAAGGACAGTTTTTATATGCCAGTGGGGCTTTGTATTGTGGACAGTGGAAGTATGATAAAAAACACGGACAGGTACACCACCTTTAAAACTATACAGATGTGCTGGTTTATAATTCCAACACTGCATATGTTATTTGTTTTATTTTTTTGCAGGGGAGATACATCTTTGAAAATGGAAGGGTGTATGAAGGGGAGTTTAGTAAAGACTGCATGGCTGAGTTTCCCGCCTTCACTCCTGGTCTGAGTGGGATTACGACTCCTTTTCCAGATGAGAGTAAAGATTTGAGTATTGTTAATGCTAATAAAATGTAATATTAGCTCTGTGGAATACTAGATTTTGATTGGTTGGATAATGATTGTGCCTATTGTTAGTGGCCACCTATTTAATTCATTTTTATATTCTTTTTTTTTTTTCAAAACAGTAGGAATTTTGACTTAAAGTATATGATATGAAGATTTTACAAAGGATAAAGGTACAAGACTGTATACTTTATTGAGAATTTTTTTTTAATCTGATAAGGATTTGTAAATGACAAAAACAAGAAAAAAAAAAGAAAAATATAAACAATTAACTTATGGTCATTGGTTGGATGGATGGATGGATGGATAGATAAAAAAGTTTTTGTAAGATATCAGCATGCAACATATTTTTAAAGCATTTCTAAAAGTATTTTTAAAGTGTAAGGAGACCTACTTCATAACTTTGCTTGCTGTGACTCCAATTGGGGGGATTTTCTGTACAGCATCATGGATAATGTAGCTTTTTTGCACTCCAGAATTAAACACAATTGTTGTTTTAATAAAAAATAAAAAAAAGTTGAATTATGCCAACAGATGGGTTTAACAAAAGCAAATACAACTGATTTACAATAATGGAGCTCACAACATGTCTATCTGTAATGCTTTATCAGGTGGGGTATAAATGAATTTACTTATAGAAATAGATGTCTTTAATTCCAGAACCCATTTTGACAATTCCATTTTAATGACCTGAATCTCTTTCACATTGAGAGCCATTGTTATTAAGGTTAGTTTTAAAACACTGGTTTAATTAAGTTAGCATGTATTTGTTTGTATAAATTGCTGACTGTAAATGATCCTGTGCATAGAGTATGTCAAACTTCAACCTAAGGGATTTTTGTTACTTTTGTGTTCATCTCTGTGCATTAAGATGATTCATCCAAGGGAGCTTCACAGTCAAGCAGTAACGCCTCACCTCTCGGATCTGACATGGTTTTAAACATCCAGACCCTTTTAAATAGAGTTTCTGAGGCCCACAGAGAGCAAGAGTTCAAACAGGTTTTTGCCTAATTTCCTACCTATTTACTTCCTTTTTTTTTTTTTTTTTTTTGTCGAATGAAAATGTTTATTCAGCATTTGTCAGGCTGTGAAATGTCAGAGGTGATTTTCCACATTTGTTGACGTCTCTTAGTAAAGTGTGTCATAGAATGAAAATATATTAAGGTGCCATAAGGCAAATCAAAAGCATTATGGGACCTTGAAAAAATGTAAAACGTGAATCAAGATACAGAACATTTCGGATTTAATTTTTTTCTATAGTGTTTTTGTGTGTAAACATTCTGATTGACAGAAATTTAGAGACAGAAATCTCTCGTCTGTGTTTTGAAGATGCGTAATATTTCTTATTGTTTCGCAAAGCCAGGAGGGTGAATGTCAACAGGATCTTTATTTTGCTGTAAACTAACCCCTCATCCCTTGTCTTTGTTTACAGGTGGAATTTGCAGTGCTGAGACACATGGGTTTGTTAAGGGAAATTTATAGCTTCTACAGCAGCCTCGGACATGAACAGTCTTTAGACAAAATATTCCCACTGACCCACCTGCAGTTTTCGCGCTTTCTCCTGGACTGCAGGGTTCACCAGCATGGAGTCACACTAGCACAAATATATCGTCTTATCAATGGTAATGTATTTGAGCATCTGAATGCTGAGTGAAGATGTCTGTTTTATTAACAAGTAATTATTAACAAGTTTTCTTCTCTTTTTTTCGTTTTTCTTGTCTTTTTTATTCTTGTCTTTTTTATTCAAGTACATTCTCCTTTCACTGCAATTCTTCCAAGAGAGTGTATCAGCTATATTATCATTATAGCTTATCATATTTGCCACAAAGATATTGAGTGAGTATATTGCCATGATAAAATAGTTTTGTTTCATTTTTTTTTTGTCACACTAACCACAGACCATTTTTCCATGTTTCAGATCCTCAAATAACATACTTGCAGCATGTTTTTCAAAGCTCATGAAGCAGAACATCATTCCCAATGCAAAAATTGTGAAAGGTAGATTTTTAAAAATATTTATTTACATAAAATTTTGTTATTGATTTGACATATTACAGTTTTTCTTCATTGGTTTGGCTCATTTCTTGAAACAGAAATTACATTCTCAAAACAACATGGACAAACCTCCAAACCACTTGGCAATTGTTCACAACAGACTTGATTTTCTCATTCATTTCATCAAATTGCAAATGTCTAAGTACATCTTTGCAAATGATTAAGTACAGATAGCCTTCATTTAGCACAATTTCCAAGTGAATAGATCTTGTTGATCTAAACTGATTGTTAATTCTCAGTCTAATGTTTGTTCTCTCCAAAATGTATCAGCGTCATTTCATTGTATAAGTCATCACATGCACAATAGTCTGTACAAATGTCAAAATTAGTCAAGACCATGAATACCAAACAGTTGGTGAATCCTTGGAACATTTGATGACAATTTATTACAGCTATTTATTCTTTTTGCTCTGATGTGTGGAAGTTACTTTGTGTGTGGTTGATCATTACAATAATAAAAAAAAAAGAGTTACTATTTCCTTGGCAATATGAGTGCAATGTGTGATGTCAAACCTTGGAGGCTACTCTTACCCTAAAGTCCTATTTCTTTCTTTCAGTTTTATACACAATTGTATTCTGTTAGCTAGACAAAAACAGTACAGTAACCATTGTCAGTGTAAGACTGGGCTAAGACTGTAAGGTGAACATGATAATATTTTAGTGGTCCTTTGCCATAATGGCAAAACATCTAAACATTTTGACTTGCAGTGCTAACACAATGCTAAAGGGACAAAGCATTTTGGGGGCACTGACTGTTGGGAAAGGTATGAGCTTTTGCAAGTAAGCTATAGTGTTGTGCTAAACCACTGTTTTGCCAAATGATCTTAGAATTTTGAGAATGTGATTTCTGTTTCAAGAAATGAGTCAAACAAATGGAGAAAAACTGTAATTGATTTAAAAGACTATTTTTATATTTATATACATAAATATGAGCAATACCACACAAGTAGCAGTGCATTATGGCTGTATATCGGCACTGGTGGGAGGCGTGCTTTGGCACAAGGCCGTAGACTTTAGTGTCCCACCAGTAATGATATGCAGCCACATCACACTGCTACAAGTTCAATGGCATAATTGTGTATATAAAAATGAAAATCAAACACAGAGAGGCTGCGTCAGAAACCGCCTACTACTCAGTAGGTACTGCATTTGAATTTAAACGTATAGAAAAGTACGTTCTATACAGTATGAATGTGAAAAGTATAAATGGAATTCGGACAATCTACATCCGCCATTTTGTCATGGTCACGTGACCTACTTACGTCAGTTGCGTCGCTTTACTTCCATTCATGAATTCGCTCGCGGGGCATCATGGGATAGCGCAGCATGCATGGGATGCGCAATCCGGAATCTCGCCAGAAGTAGTAAGTCATCAGGGTACTTTTCGCATACTGATTTTCGAATTCTATGAATTCGGACATACTACTCGGCTTGCATACTGATTTTGGCGTACTATATAGTATGGAAGTATGCGGTTTCGGACGCAGCCAGAGTCTAAAACTCATTTGTATGAGGAACTGCTTTCTTCCACCATTCGTTTACATCTGCAGCTGACGTCAGAACAGTAGAAACCGTTGCTACTTCACAAACATCACTTTAGAGCTAGTATTTGAATGATTCTCCAGCATAATGTCTAAAGTGATGACAAAACAAGTGATTTTGCTCACATTTTAAGATTATAAGGCTGAATGACATTAAATACATTAGTCCAGAGACGTTTTCCAGTATTTCTCAGTTGCAATCGGGGGATCACAATAAGTAACCCTGAAAAAGCCAAAGCAGAGTCAACACTACCAGATTACTGTTGTGTTTGCGACAAGGAAAAATGATAAACACATGCTGGCATTTCTTCTTTCTTTCTGTTTTCTGAACTAGTCTGCAGTAACGGAAACAGATGGCCAACCAAAAAGTAACTTAGGGTTATACAAACAGTGGCCAACACAAAATACATACATTCCGGATATGCGAGTCCCATCTCACACTCAAAACACTCCAATAACTATGGTGAAAATACAGCACTACAACATACAAAAGAAAGTGATATCCTTAGAATGTCACTTACCTGTTTAATAGTGATTTGATCAGCTGTAGTTAGAAATCATGCTGTGTTTTTCGCCTCTAAGGGCTTATTATGTGGTCTCTTGCACTATCTTTGGGATGGACAACATCAACCGTCTGCTCAGTATGACAGGCTAATGGATGCCGACGTGCTGTATCACAGAAATTATAAATATTTTAAATAGTCACTATCCTTTTAAATAAACTGCATAGTCACAATCTAAACACCTACATTCTCACCTAAAAATAAATGGGATAAAACTTAAATGGTATGGAAAACATTTGATTCTTTTGCCAATTTATTTTAAAAACTTTTTTTAAAACAGCAAGAAGGTCTCTGCTTCGATTATCGGCTGGGTCAGGTGACATTTCTGTGTGGAGTTTGCGTGTTCTTCCCGCGTTCGTGTAGGTTTCCTCCACAATCTAAAGACTGTAGTGGTTTTCTTGATTTTTCTCTTACTAAATCAAACTCAGTCTGGAGGTTATGAATATCAGAAGAATATACTTTATTGTCGACAACAAAGGAGAACTTTCAGGAGACCCCCAGTAGCATCTCTGTCTGAAAAATTCTGTCTCACTCCTGTTCTGGCCTGTTTAAATAGTCTTTTACACCAGTTTTTTTCTTTGTTCTCCATATGTTACACAAGATCCCTCCTAGTATAACGCTAGACCCCAACCTGTTAACCATATATCTTATCCATCTATACGTATCCGTTTACACATATGTTGCTCTATTCTTATCCATTTCCTGAGACACCTTAGTTGTTTACTCAGGCTTTCTCCCGCTCTCTTCTCATCCACTTCTTGTGACCCTTAGTGGTTTCCTCAGGCCATTTCCCCTTACTCACTCTACATAACACTTTAATTGTTTTAATGATATGCAAGTCTACAAGCAGATTTTACACATACAATTTGAATATATAGATTAACTTCACACTTTAAAGAGTATAAAATCCACCTCAAGACATGCTGTATAAATGAATTGGGTTAGCTAAATTGTCCGTAGTGTACGAGTGTGAATGAGTGTGTATGGATTTTTCCCAGGGATGGATTGCAGCTGGAAGGGCATCCGCTGCGTAAAAACACATGCTGGATAAGTTGGTGGTTCATTCCGCAGTGATTAATATGTGGTTCATTCCCTCTGATTAATATGATAAATGAATGATTGCATATAACAATTTAATATTTTTGAAATCGTCTAGTGCAGTGGTTCTGAATCTTAGTCCTGGAGGTCCGGTGTACTTCAGATTTTAGCTCCAACCCCAATCAGACACACCTGGGTTAGCTATTCAAGCTCTTTATTAGGCTTTCTAGAAACATCCTTGCAGGTGTGCTGAGGCAAGTTGGAGCAAGAGTTTGCAGGACATCGGACCTCCAGGACCAAGTTTGAGAACTCCCATAAGATCAAAAGCATAATCTAGAGGCCTTTGCCTTTCGTATAAGCCTCTTCTGGTACCAAACGAGCAACTAGAAATCAAGTTATTATTTGTTGTTCCTAAAAGTTGGATAAGCGACAAGACTTTCGTCAATTTATAGTATTTAATGTATTTGGATTTAATAATTTATTTCTATATTGTTACATTCAACTGTACTAATGTATGGTTATTTGACGCAAATATTTAAATGATCACATTGTTATTATTTACTTCCGTTTTCTTTTAGGGCACTTGTTCTGCCATCCTGTTCATGCTGCAGTTGCATTGAACTACTCTGACAAGTGCTGGGAAATTTACCAGGCATTGTGTGAAGCACATTCAGTCTTCACTGTCAGACAGTTTGTCTTGATGCTGAAGGTAACACTCTTACTACTCTCACCTGCTTTCAGCTCCCTAACAATTATTCATATTTGAAGTTCTGATTACAGGACCTCTGTCTATATGATAATGAGCTAACTGTGTCCAAACTGATAAGGACCCTCTCTGTGGACAGTCCTGCAATTCATGATGGGACTTACAGCAACCTGGACCTGGAGGTCAGTACATGAGCATGTCATATCTTTTAGTTGTTATTATTTTTTTGTGTTATGGCGAATGGTTTTGATTGTAGATGAGCTTTCTGGAGTTCTTTGAGGCATTGCTGGGCTGTGCTGAGCTGAAAGGCCAGAAAATCCAAAGTTACGATGAAAGCCAGACTGACGCAAGTCTTCAGGATCACTCTGTGAGTTCTTCCACTGTCAATAATTTATCACTTGCAGCATTTTAAGATTGAAATCCGCCCTTTCTGGAATTGTCAGTCACGTTGGCAGTACAAAGTCTGTGGAAAACTTGTTGAAATCAGTCAGTATCACATTTCAGTGGATCATTATCTTATTTGAAGTGAAAGCTAACCAGACTCTTTCCATTAAGCGGGTCTCTTTTTTTTTTTTTTTTTTTTAATGTTTCAGTCATCCCTGTCCAAGGAGAAGGAGCAAAGACAAAGTCCCGTGCTGGCTTACAAAGGTTTGATTTCACAAATGCAATTCATAATGAAAAATAAATCATCTGCTGTATCTAAAATCAAATATTCTTTCAGGGGACAACAGTGTGCGAGCGTAGTTGCACACATCCAAATAAGTCAAATAATTATTGTTCAATGTATATTTATTAAATTATATAATGTACATTTTAGTAGTTATTGAAATAAGTCTTACTTTAATGTTTCAGATCATCAAACTAATTTAAATATTAGTCAACGATAACACAAGTGCAAGATAACACAACATAACACAAGATAACATCGTGCAGTTTTGTAATATTAAGGGAAAATATAATACAAAACTACATAGCCCACTGTGAAAAAGTGTTTGCCCCTAAACCTAATAAACATGTGGGTCATCCTTAGCAGCAACGGCAAGCGTTTTCGATAACTTGCAATGAGTATTTTACAGTGCTGTGGTTGAATTTTCAGCATGATCATATCTAGCTATTGATGATCTTTTGGTCTACTTCACTTTGTCAGGCAGGTCGAATTAAAAGAATTTCTTGATTACAAACAGACCTAGCTGTAATCAGGTCTGGGTGTGGCTACAGAAATTGAAGTTAGATGTGATGAACGAGAATGAAGTTAGAATGTTTTTAACCAGAATGTTTTAAGTTTTTTACACAGGGCTATGACATTCTTTATTATGTTTTCTTTTAATAAAAGCCTTTATTTAAAAACTGCATGTTTACTTGTTATTTTGACTATATTTTAATTTGTTTGATCTGAAACATTAAAGTGTAATAGACATGGAAATAAAGGAATCGTTGAGGCAGCAAACATTTTTTCCAAACTACTGTGTATGTATGTATGTATGTATATATATATATATATATATATATATATATATATATATATATATGTGTATGTATATATATATATATATGTATATATGTATGTATATATATATATATGTATATATATATGTATATAATATATATATGTGTGTGTATGTATATATATGTATGTGTATATATATGTATATATATGTATATATATATATATATATATACACATGTATATATGTATATATACATATATGTATATATATGTATATATACATATATGTATATATATATGTATATATATATACATATATGTATATATATATATATATATATGTATATATATATATGTATATATATATATATGTATATATATATGTATATATATATATATATGTATGTGTGTGTGTGTATCTATATATATATATATATATATATATATATATATATATATATATATATATATATATATATATATATATATATATAAATAAAGCAATAACAAACCAGTTTTGGCCTATTAACTGAATACTGATTTGATCTGAACTTAAAATGTTTAAACTAGTACTAGTCTAAATATTTGACGATAGCAACACAAATAATATATGTATGACTATATACACACACACACACACACACACACACACACGTGTATATAAATAAATGTCAAAACATAAATGGTTTGCCACAATCGGTTTCCTCAAACAGTTTGAGTTAACTTACCAGGTTTTCCAGATTTTTTTTTTTGGATTATTAAAGTAAATTATGTCAACAGCTCCTTTAAAAACAAATGTACTAGGAAAAATCATGATGTTTTCAATACTTACATGCATACAGTGGGTAAAATATGTCCAGTATGTATCGTTTTTGCTTGTTTGACATTAATTGCTTTATATAAATGGTTAAAGTCTCACCTGCATGCAGAGAATACAATATGGTACAACAGGTCTTGCAAATGTAAGATTACTGTAATAGTAACTGGGTTGTTCACACTGGGCGTCAACGCTTCCTATTTACTTTGAATGAGTGACATCAAGCATTGCGGAATTAAATTGGCTCGCTGCAGAAGTTGGAAAATTTCCTTTTCAAAAACTTTTCAAACCCCAATGGAAGTGTCAGCCAATAAGATTGCTTTATGCTAATACCCCAGCTCAAACAGTAGCTAAATGAGTACTAATTTCATTGGCTGATGCTACTTTGACGATTGCATCAGCTCCAAATTTAGACACGCCCTCCGCCAAGCATTAACGCTGAAGCCCCGTGTGAACCAGGTGTAATGCCCCATAGTACACCTCTAATGTACCCCTAAAAGTAAGTCATCATTCTCAGAGACAGAGTTGAATGACTGGATGCAGAAAACACAGCAGTTCTTCAATCAGACCTTCCTTCCTGCATACGAGCTTAAAGTGAAGGTGGAGGAGACATTCAGGCTGAGCGACAACACAACTACAAGGTCTATATAGTTCATTTCCCTGATTTCAAGCAAAAAAGTAATGTTATAATTTACAAGAGGATTTATTTCAGATATACAGAACAGCTGGAGCTTAAAGAGAAACAAGAGCAAGATGCAGATGGAAATGAACTGTCCCCTGTGACCACCACATCTGTCACTTCAATACACTAGCAGAAGAATCAAAACTTACAAGTACATCGGATTTTCTTATGATTTAATCAACAATTTTCAACATATTTTAAAACCTTTAAGATACAATATTTTCTGAGGTCAGACTGTATAGAAATATTAAATGGCTGTATCTAATGCCCTCATTATAAAGTACAAAAAGTAAGCTGCATATAAATGGACATTCATCAAAGCAATCTAATTTAACCACAACCAAAACAAGAATAATAAAAGGATCCGCATTTAAACAAAGCGGATGTGTGTTTATTTGCTTGTTGGAGGAGTGAATGTCATCAGGTCTCGTTCACACACTGACTGCCTCACCCTCTCCCTCTGTTCTGGGGTGAACAGCAGCAGACTGGGCGGCATCTGAAACACCAGGCGACAAGACACGGTTATGACAGAAAAATGCATGTTCAAAACATTGAAAAACTAAAAATAAAAGTGGAAATAAAGCAAGTGGAATGAGACAAGAGTTCCCACAGTTACAGAAATTTGATCAGGGTAATGGATTTTACAGAAAACAACTGCTAACACACAATTCTCAGTATTTAAGTCAAAGATCTGCTAACCAACTTTTTAGATACAAAATACTTTATGTATTTCTCAAATTAACTCAATCCATACGAGTTACAAATGTTTTGAGTTACCTAAAAGAATTTGGTTTTATAAATAAGAATGACTAATTATCTACTATTAAACATTTGCAGTATTGTTATGTAAGAGTTAAAGTACATCCAGGTGGTTGTTATGGCAGAATAAAGCCAGATTGGCTTGGTGCTATACCTCGCCTAAATGAAAGATGATTTGGCAGATCCTGGATGTTTTAATCTTGATCATTTATCTGTGGCTAATTTGGATCTTCAAACAAGTATGCGAATCAGATTAAAATGTCTGAATAAACTGATCTGAGATCTCTGAGAAGGATAGATCTACTGATCCTCGAAATCCTGATCAGCAATGCAACGACTGGCTGAGAGCACAGCAGCGTAAAGACATCATCTGATTAATATTCAATTATCCATCTGATCAAAATGACATAAAATTTGCAGTATACGGTCTGTTAAATATGATACGCAATCATTTTCCACATTTGTTATGGGCTGCAGGCTTTACACTTTCATTTGTCAAGAGTATTTAGCAATTCATTTAGTTTTACATCTAGAGAGGATTAATGGGCGTAATGACTGGGTGTTTAAATGAAAAGCATTTTGATATTGGTGAAGGTGTCTGAAACTTTTGCGAAGCATCAAATCACCAGCATATTATCTGTCTGAACATGTGAAGGACTGCAAACAATAATTTTCCTTTAAAAAACAAAACTTGATTATTGTGCTTGTCGTCTATTATCATACACAAATTGTACTACTAAAGCTGGATCGGCACCTTAAAATAAAACGCTTTTGTATCTAAAAAGTCCATATCGATGTTCTTTTTGAACCCCTTGGGGAGAAAACAGCCCGATTTTGTCCTTTTTTTTGAGTGCAGATTGTATAAGCTTTATTTACATATTCTTATATTTAACTGTTATTTAACTTTCAAAATTAAACGATCAAAATGAGAGAACAATTTATAAATATTGAACAATTCTGAAATAATGTCATCTTCACTGCTCAACAGTTGAAGGATTTTTTGTCCCGTCTATACCATGCTACCAGAACACCTTTTCAACAAAATAACAAAGGCATTTCAACAAAACCATTTTTTTGCAGAAAACACACTGATTAAAATTAGAGAACAACAATGACTGTAGCATGGAAAAAGATTACAGGAAAATTTTCTGAAGGTTACAACAGTCAACAATTAGTATGAAGTGTACAGGCCTCTGCTCTAAATGACTTTATCACATCTGTGGCCACAAGACAGCACTAGTCGCTCACACTGCTCTAGTGTGATTTTGGCCCACTCTTCTTCCAGTGTTCTTGATAGTTCAGTGACTGTAAAGGGTTTCTTGGCCATAACTCTGTCGCCAAGGATTTTCCAGAGGTTCTCTATTGGGTTGAGGTGAGGACTCTAAGGACACCATGTCATTATTTCAATGTTTTCAGTTTCAAGCAACTGCTTTACCCATTTTGCTGTGTGACATGGCACGTTTTCCTGCATGAACACTGCGAGCTGATTGGGTGATGAATGCAGGGAAGCAACCATATGTTGTTGAAGAAGGTTCTGATAAACATTTGCATTCACTCTGCCATATAGCTGTAGAGGCCCAACTCCTGCTGCAAAAAACATGCCCCAAACCATGACACTTCCTCCTCCACTTTTCACTGACTTCTTTACACACTTTTTGTTCAGTCTTTCTCCAGTTTGTCACCGAACATTTGTTTTCCATCAGACCCAAATAAATTAAACTTGCTTTCATCACTGAAGTGAACTTTGGATCAGTCCTCCTCTGTCCACACAACATGCTCCGCAGCAAAGCTTAGTCTAGCCTTTTGATTCTGCTAATGAGAGGTTTGGTGACTACAGAGAGGGCTTTCTGTCCAAATGCTCTTAAACGTCGAGACACTGTATGACGAGACAGATCTTTACCCTGTTCAGCGCTGAACTGGTGAGCAGTTCCAGCTGTAGTGTGAAAACGATTGCCCATTGAGATCCTCCGCAGTATCCTGTCCTCTCTTCTGTGGATGACCAGCCTTCTTGAGGGACTTGAATGTGTTTGTGATGTTGTAAAGATTCAATATTCTTGAAATCACAGATTTAGAACAACCAACTTGTCTTGCTATGGCAGATAGGGTCATTCCTTTGGCCTTCATCTGGACAACCTGTTGCCGAAAGCTTTCAGTCACTTTAGAGCGTTCCACCATCTTGCAGAGGCAGTGAAACTGGAAGTTAGGCTGCCAGGTAAATAGGGGTTGACAGATAATGAAGGGAATTAGCACCAGATGCCAGATTGACACCAATAACTGGGAGGTATCTGAAAGTGTTCTCTAATTTTGATCAGTGTGTTTTCTGCAAAATAATGTTTTTGTTGAAATGCCTTTGTTATTTTGTGGAAAAGGTGTTCTGGTAGCATGGTATAGACGGGACAAAAAATCCCTTAACTGTTGAGCAGTGAAGATGACATTTCTTCAGAATAGTTCAATTATTTATAAATTGTTCTTTAATTGTGATCGCCAGTGTAAATATATATATATATATATATATATATATATATATATATATATATATATATATATATATATATATATATATATATTAATACACATGAAAATGGAGTAAGAAATTGCTTTGATAGGTGGTTTTGGTATTATTCACCATTTATACTTTTAGAAAGAGAAGTAAAGTGACTCTCAAATGAAAAAGTGACTGAAGGATTGAGCCCTAATAAATGGTTATAAAACAAAAAAAATATATATATGAAATGTAGTTCAGCTCTACAAAACTTGATTGAATTAGCTTTTCTTTTAGTAAATAACTGTGGGAACCCTTTAAAAGGCAAAGATCAAATGACAGTTCATATAAGAAAAGTCAAACCACCTGACTGATCCTGTGTGAGAACACCATTCTGGGAACAGCTGAGACAGGAGTGCAAGAAAGACAAAAGTGAGTGTCCATGTGCCCCAAACCAACCTCAAGTGACCATTAAACATGCATATTAAAGGTTATCCGTAGTTCACACCAACAATTAGAAACATTGTTCATATATTTTGATATTTAAAAATTAATGCAAGCTTTTATTTTAGAAACTGTTAGGTTTTTACTTCTTAAGTATGAAAAATAAAACAAAACTTCACTTAAAGAGAAAGTCCACCCAAAAAGTAAATTTACTAATCCTTGACTAACCTTGTTTTGTTGTTTTTGTTCTGTTGAAGATATTTTGAAGAATGTTGGAAATCGCTAACCACTGACATCATGAGTAGGAAAAAAATAATCCTATGCATGATACAGATTTCCAACATTCTTCAAAATAACTTTTGTTTAACAAAACACGGAAATTCAAACTGGTTTGGAACAAGTCAAAGATGAGCAAATTACCATTTTTGTCTGAACTACCCCTCATTTTTTTAGTTTTTGTATGCAGTTACACCCCATTATAATGTGATGTTAGGGACAACATGTACCTGTCGGAGATGCCAAGACATCCACAGGAGACTCGCCTGGCTGAGACACTGGACTCTCCATCTCAGCATCCATCACTCCAAGAGAAAATCTGTCAGCTGCAAGACTCTGTTCTGGAGACACGTCTCTCACCGATGGCAGCAGGTAACGCTCAAAGTCCAAACCAGTGGCACCCTGGGAAAAATACATCAGAACATGATCCTCACTAAGGAAAAGTTGCAAATTCTGCTGAATATGAATTTGCTTGATAAGACAGCCATAACCAGTAAATTGGTGATATTCAAAGTCAAACTCTACCATTTTTACTAACAAAAATATATTGCAAAACTCTTCAAATGTAAGCATTTATTTTTACTTATACATTACATTTTGCGTAGTTCCGTGTAAAAAAAGCATTTTCACTTTGAGAGTGAACACTACAATTAAGGTAAAAAACATCTTTAAAATACTACAGAATTTAACTAATAATGTATGTCAAGGTTTAAAACTAAGGATTTTTTCTACTGCCCCGATTTAACCAGTGGTTTAGATTTTTACTTGCCATTCCAAAATTTTCAATGACCCCACCAAAAAAAAAAAAAAGTTAATTTCTATTTCTTAGCCTCAAATATTAAATAATGTGTCACAAAATTATGTCTGTGAATCTAGAATTTAAATATTTAAAAAATGTTAACATATTTATCAGTAAAATATAGCAGTATGAAAAATGTGCAGGTATTTTATTGCAAAACAAAAAGTGACTGACTTAAAAGTGACGGCACACTATGCAAAACATCACTACATTTTTTTGTCGTGTTGCACCCATGTAAATGTTTCCACAATGTTCCCAATGTAGCGGTCATGTTGCCGTCTCCTCTCTGTACTGGATTTTACCAGGTTATGGAAAAAAAAAAGCTTACATCTAATTAGATAAGAGAAATAAAAAAGCAATATGGTTTTTACCATATTCACCACTAATTATATTATATTTACCACTTCACAGAAAATATACCTTTCAAGAACTTAAAAGCACAAATAGTTTCTCAATTCTAAGACTGTATGTGCATGCAATTGACAAATAGTCGCAAACAAATTAAAATTTTGTGCCAAGGCCGCACTGCCCTGATTGGGCCAGACACGATTGCGATAAGCGATAAGCAGAATGAACGTCCAAAATCACTCCCTGACATTAGAAAAACAGAAACCATTGAGTGTTTGAGCGCCACCATGTTGTGTTTTACTGTAATTTCAGCAGCTCAATGCATGTGAACAAACGTGGAAATCTCTACCAAAGGCATAGCAAAAATCAAAAAGTCCTTTTTTGGTCTTATTAAATAAAGCATTTTATCCTGCCATTTTGTGCATTGGTGTGCACACTCATACTGCTGCCATTTGTTTAGACAAGAGGCGATAAAAGTCGGATATAAGCACGAGTGAAAATCTTCCCAGTATGCCTTAATCCTGTCAGAAAGCACATTTGGTACCAGCATTTTGATTTGGTAGAAAAATCACCTCAGCATCTTGAGGTCCAGTCATTTCAACATCAGCACTGGTTGGAGAGCTGTACAAACAGTAAAAAAGGACAGTGTAAGATTACACAACACAAAAAAACCTGCATGATTCAGTACTTCAAATTCAAGTGCTCCATACCTACTGCATGCTGAAAGGACGAGCTCATTACTGAGAGCTGAAGAAGCGTTGAGATCTTTGGTTGGTGTGGAGGGCATCATTGCAGGAGAAGCAGGAGCACAGACGCTGGGTTCTGCTTCATGAAATGAGCACTGCGAAAGAGCATCTACACTAGCCGAGACATGCAAACTCTCCTCAGAAACCACATTATCTTCTGCTTGAGTAGAAGGACTGAGCATCGACTCTGGAATGCAGTCCTCAATCTGAGCTTCTGAACACTCAACAGGGGACTCGGACTGCCCTGCTGGACTGTTTTCTGCCTCGTTTCTGAAATCTGGTTGGGTTTGTTGGGTACAGGTGGAGCTGGAGTCAAACTGAGGTTGGCTGTTGGAGCAGAGATCTGTGTGTGGGGCTTGCATGTGGTCAGGGGTCATCTGAGGGGCTCTGGGTGACTCTGGCAAGGGCTCAGCAGAACGCAGAGGGGTAGAAATGGGTAATACTTCAGGCTCAAGGGGTCGAGGTGGTGTGGTGGACATGCAGGGTAGAGGAGAAGCGCGAGAGATGGCAGTAGATCTACACTGCCTGACTGGAGTGCTGAATTTAGTAACTGAGGGAGAAGAAACCACACCTCGACACGATCTTCTAACAGCAGCTGGGGAAGAGAAAATTATACAGGTCTAAATTATACACAGATAACATTTAGAGGAATGACAATAAGTGAAATGATCTGAAATGCGCTCTGAGTGAAGTGAGAGCTTGGTTATAGTGCATTCGCCACACGCTGCTAGTTCAATTTTGATTTCAATTCATTTGTATACGCTTGACATTAGAGCTCGCTGATAAGACAAAAACCTCATATCACAGCATAAATACTCTCCTATCATCATAATGTCTGGCATGATATACAACTCTTTCTGCAAATTCACTCAATTATTAGTGTTACATAGTGTATTATAATAGAATTAAATAAAACAGAGAAAAACAATTTATTTTTGACTTTTTAAAGTATACACTTTACTTAAACTCATTTATATGTGATTATTAAATTTTATTTAAAACTTCAGAGCAAATATTTGATTAAGAATGCTAAAATATAAATTAATATAAATCACAGGGTGAACATAAAATATTGCTAAATAAAAATAAAATCTAGACATGGTACTTTCAAGTTTGCAACGTTTTTACCATCCTGTCATTTGGCTTTCTGCATGCATCCCACATCCATTCAAAATAACTTTATATTTTATCATCTTCTTTATTTTTATACTGTCAGTTTATTTTTAAATGATAAATTGTGTATATGTTGTACAATTTAAAATGACTGAAGTGTGTATATACATACATACATACATACATACACATACATACACACACACACATGTTGTACAGTGACCTTTTCTTGAAAGGCGCTTTAAATAAAATATATTATTATTATTATCCCCATGGTGGCATGCAAGACTGTGATCAGCCACATTTTCAAAAATTATTACTATAAACCAGTGGTTCTCAATTCCGCCCATTTAGCCTTCCAAACCCTGCACATTTTGTATGTCTTCCTTTCTTAACACACCTGATTCAGATCACCAGCTCGTTAAACAGGGAATCCATGAACTGCTTCTTAGGTGTGTACCAAATTGCATACTTATGCACTATTCTACGCCAGTTTGTTGAATAAATAGTGCAAGTAACTTTAAAAAGAATAAGTGCACTTTAAATACCCGGATAATGCACTTATTCAACTGGTAAAATGAAGTGTGGAATGATGGACACTTCACACACTCAACGGCTGTTTTGCCCACATAGCAGAAGGGGCGGCGCTATCGGGCGCTCATGTTTGATTACTTTTTTATTTTGGATTGTAAAAGTAAAATTATCCTTCGAGAGCGATTATACCGCCTCCCGATGGTGAATGCAGTTATACTCACACCAGGGATTATTTGGTAGTTTGGTCATTTATTTCACTCATTTGGCCACTGGTAAACATCATCAGGGAGACGGTTTGAACTTCCGCTTAGTAAAAAAAACAGTGTTCTATTTGGGGAAAACACTACAAACATATACTATGCTATGTGTAAGTGCTTAAGTACATAATGCATAAGTGCATAGTATGCCATATAGGCCGCATTTACACTGCACTGTTCAAGTGACTCAATTCCGACTTTTTTCTCCTATGTGGCACAGATCGGATATAGCCCATGTACGTGTAAGCAGGAACAAATCACATGGATTCTGATTTACTCAAATCAGATTCAGGCCTTGCATATGTGGAAATTTATTCGATATGAATCAGATCTGTGCCATCGTGTCTGCAGTGTAAGCAGGTAGATCGGATTTTCACCCGTCAATGCGAGTTGCACATCATTAAAAACCATAGCGAATAATGTCAAGTCTGACACTTTCATTTCAGAACAAACTTCAGCACACACCTTAAATCTCATACACGAAAACTTAAACAGCTATATTGTCATATAGCTAACTAGTGCATACATCACATGCATATAAATCACGCCATGGACATTACATTAAGATGCCTAAAGGTTTAAAAAGCCTATATATCAAAAAAGCTGGACAAATAAAAACCTTTCTGTCATAAAAGCTGCGAACAGATTACATACAGGAATAGAGAGAAGAGAACTCTTTAATTATCAGCTGTTAGTCAGCACCCGTTTTTTCTTTCTTTCTGGTCATTGTGCCTTTGCCGTGTGCTGTGTAAATGCAGATGATCGGATACGAGTCACTTTTAAAAGATAATATAAGCAGGTCATCAAAAAAATCTAATACAGACACAAAATCAGAATTGACCATCAAGATCTTCAGTGTAAATGCAGCTATAGATAACACACCTGATTCAGATGATCAGCTCGTTAAACGAGATATCCACAAACTGATCCTTGTGGGTGAAATAAAGCCCTGCTCACACTGAGATTTCAGCCACAATCTAGTCATCTGAGATAAATAAGGTAAATCCTAAAAGATTCCTGAAATCCTAGGCTAAAATTTGTGGTCTTTGATCGTTGGTTTGACATGTTCACAGACAGCCGCTTAATGCCTACTGCGATCAGATTTTTCCTCCAATGAAGTTCTGGCAGTGTCAAAAGGATTCAGACACTTTCCTGCAGTGTGACAACAGCTGCGATGAGCGTCAATGCAAGAACTAATAGGAGCGCTGAATCTGATAACGCAATCCATGCGACAATTCAAATGACCGCAGGAAATGTCAAAACAGTTTTTTTTTTTTTCCCTGGTTTTATTATTGTGGCATGCGTTGTAATTTATTATTACTATTATTATTAATAATATTAATTAAAAAAACATGAATTAAAACGTTATGTTTTAAGGAATACTTTTGTTTTAGTTTTAATATATTTAAGCTAAATATTTAGGAAAATTTTTAAATGTAATGAGATGAAATTTGCCCAAAAATGAAAATTTGGACATGTTTGAATGACTTCCTTCTGTTAAACACAAAGCAAGCTATTTTGAAGAAAAGGAAACTGATAGCTATTGACTTTCATAGCTACTAATTTACAACAAACTCAAAAAAACATATTGCGTTTAACAAAAGAAAGAAACTCAAACAGATTTGAAACCACTTAAGTTTGATCAAACAGGTAAGTACATTATCATTTTTTGTAGAGCTATCCCTTTAATTTAGGTTCACTAAAATATAGAGAATTCCATATCAAAAGTATCGAGTTTGGTATCAATCAGTACTGAAATGTAAAAAATGTGAACAGCTGTGAAAATTTGTGAACTTCACATCCAATCACAGTCATTTCTGTTGAGCATGTGAACACAATTGCCAATCAGCGGTGTTTAAGTACACCCCCAAATGTTAGCGGGAAATGAACATTTTTAAAAATTCAGTAGCTATGGGATCCGAAATCCATACTTTTGACAACACTACTAGAACACAACAAATACATTTAATCTTTGGATTTCCACAAATGCCTCAGGTCATACTTTTCAGATGGATATTGGGAAGGCAGGGGAGGAAAAAAAAACAAATTAATAAACAAACTAACACTACTGACCGATTGATACTTTCCATTCTTACCTGGTGTCTTAACTGGGCTTTCCACCTGGAAGAAGCCGCCATGGAAGACAACAGACTGCACTGGAGCCACAGACACAGAGCTGGAGTCCTCCTGGGGTTTGTCTGAGGTCTCGGTGGCCTTCTGTTCAGCCTGCTTGGCTTTCATTGCAGCCTTTATAGCAGCCAGTCGACTCTTGGCTGCAGCATTGCCACCTCCACCTGCTGCGGCCTTCCCTGCTACAACAGGAGGCTTCTATAGGACAAGAGAACAGATATGAAAATTACACAACATTCCATTAAAACACAACGTTATTTAAAGATGGGGCTGAATAATAGTTTACTTTGACCACTCTTTTTTTAGTGACAGGTTTGACTTCCTCTTTCCAGTCCCTCGCCTCTGCTTCTTTCAGGGCACTGAATTTCTTGTTAACGTCTTCCACCTATAAAAAACAACAGCATTAAAGTCCATGCGAGATTAAAATGAAGTTTTCTAGATGTTAGCATCAGTATGCTATATCACACCAGACGCGAAAGAAGCATCAAGCACGAGTGATTAACATGTTGAGTCAATGCAAAGGTACGAATAGACATCCTGCAGCCATTCGCGCAACCTTAACCAATTAGGAGCTTGCTCTTATGGGGGCGTGATTATGACGTAGCACCTGTTGTTGGCGTCCCAGGGGGAAAACCCTCTTGCCAACACTGACAACAGTTCATCACACTGGGCTCAGCTCAGTCAGAAGCACAGCTGAATGCTTCCATCATCCAGGTTAAGGTTCTAGAGGAGTTTTTGAGCTCACAGAGCTGTGTGCACCTCTGATAGGATCTAGAGCCGTGGTCCCCAACCTTTTTCTAACTGCGGACCGGTCAACGCTTGACAATTGTACTGCGGACCGGGGGGTTGAAATAATAGTAATAATAATAAACGTGAATTCACTGTGTACTCATGTGGAGCTTTATTAGCACATTGCTCCAACATTACAATGCTATTATAACATTAGGAAGTAATAACTTTATTAACACATTGCTCCAAAAATATAACATATTATAACATCAAAAACTGTCCGTAACGCTTAATCAATAGGAGCCCTGAGCTTGTTTCTTTGCAACGAGATGGTCCCATCTGGGGGTAATGGCAGAAGGAAGATTGCCGGAAAGAGCACGTGCACGACTAGAACGTGCTGAAGTAAGACGTCTGCTTTAGCCAATCAAAACAGTCAGACGTATTCACGTCTGCGCAGTTTATGAGAATAAAAGCCTTTGAATATTTTTCCAGACACATTCAGCTGCTAGAAATTAGGCAGATAACGTTTATATGTTCATCTTAATGCCAAAGATGCTTATGATAAGCCGTTGTTTGTTTACCTTCAAGCTTTGCGTGTGCCCGTGAAACAGCCAGTGAGCGCCAGCACACACACATATCATGTACATCTCGACATGTGAAAGTGTTTCTGCCATGACTTTAATCCAGAACACCGGCAGAGTTGTTGTCTCGAACACTGTTTTAAGGCTGCCGTCATTTGCGATCTCCAGCAGTTGGTCTTTTTCTTGCACGGACATGATGGATTCAGTTGGTTTATTGACAAATGGGTCACGTATCCATTCCTTGGCCGTTTGTGGGTCCTTTGAGGTTGGGAAGTAGCGCTCAAACTCTTTTAACAGCAAAGACTGGTAATCGTGCACCAGTTTAGCGAGTGAGGGCGCAGGCTCAGTCTCACACAAAAAAATGTTTGAAACATGTGCAATATGCCTCTGTTCACGCCCCGTCCCCACAAATCCAGTTTGGCTTTAAATGCAGCTACTTTATCTGCCAACTTAAAGATAAATAATTCTTGTGCAGCCCGGTACTGATTGATCCACGGACCGGTACTGGTCTGCGGCCCGGGGGTTGGGGACCACTGATCTAGAGGACTCTGACAATGCTCCAAATTAATCAAGCTGTTTTTCAGCCTTCATAAAGCACATTATTTTCTCAATAAAATCCATGTTAGTCATTTAGCAACGAAGCTACCGTCACCGGGCAGACAAAAGCCCTGCCCATGACGCAAATCCGCATCTGTTCTGAAGAGAATTTGATGAGCAAATGAAGCAAGTAAACTCAAATTTTTACGTGCGAATAGCACAATTTGTCTATGCGTTACACATCTGGTGTGAACACAGCATTAAGGTTATCTATAATCTAGTGCTCCAAAACAGTGACAAAATCTGCATTAAAAAAGACAAACATTCAAAGTATGCAGTTTATCATTTCTATTCAAATGGCATGACCTAATTTTTTTGTTTCTCATCAAATTTTCTGACCAATCAAATGCTCTCCATTATCTGACATGTTCCACCCCCTCAAAGATGCTATTGCTTGAGCTCAACCACTCTATGATGAAACAAAATGCTACTGGATGCTTTAATTTAAAAAAGGGGAGAGGCTACTCTATTTCCCATCCTGTCTTCATGTTTCTGTTCAAATTACTTTACACATCCAACAAAAAAAGCACTTCACGGGACATTTAAGCAAGGTTTGACAATGATTTAAGCCTTTTATTAAAGTGAACCTCAACCCACCTGGAAGTACACCATGTCCCAGAAGCCCTGCAAGTCTGTGCAGGTTGTTATTTTCTCCCCGCGCTTAAAGTCGCAGTCATCCACGAGGCCATTAAACTGGCCAAAACGCTCTTTCATCAGCAGTCTGGCCTGACCAACAGCGGTGCGCATCCGATCTCGCACTGCATGGACAGAGAGAAATAGATTTCAACTGTGATAACAGGACTTTCTGGGTACCGGAAAAAAAATGTATGGATCTTGCTATTACGGTCATAGACTCCAGAGAAAGCAGCAACTTTTCTAATAATAAAAACAAATCAACAAATAATGCATGTAAAAATGTGAAATCAATTCCATAATTCCAGATTTTTAATTTGCATTCTTTTTAATTTATTCAGGGGTTCACACCATGTCAAATGCTACAAATTCACCAAAATGTAACTATGAAACGACAAAAACTTTGCATTTCTGTTCTGCCTCATTTAAACAAGCATAAACAAAAAAAAAAAAGAAAAGAAAAACAAAGACACGTTGTTGTTGAAATAAGGTTTGAAGTTGCAGGTCAAAACTGAAGACTTACTTTCCTCTGGTATAGAGGTGTCATCAAATCGTGACTCCCACAGCTCAGAGAGCCCAGTCAAACGCTCAGTCTCACTGGCCATCGCTGCCCTATTAAAAGCAAATTCAATCATGCCATTAATGTAAATTACAAATCTTTCAACTTATACAGACATTTTAAAAATTTCATTTATATATAAAAAAAATACTAATAAAAGGTCTTTTTAAGCATTTTAAACATCAGTTCAAATGATTTTTAAAATATTTAGGTGCATAACCATTGTTCGTGTTAACTGCTGTGCATATCTGTCAGATCAAATCAACCAACTAACACCTAGAAGCTGGAATTTCAGTCCCGTAAGAACAAATTACGTCCTAGTTCTATGAATTTTGGGGTTTTGAAGCAGAAACTGCATTGAGAATGTCACCCCACAAGATTTTAATTGGGTTGAGGTCAGGGGATTAATCTGGCTACTCCATTACCTCAATTGTTTTTGCCTGAAACCAAGATGTTCCTTACTAACACGTGTTTGAGGTTGCCAGCTTGTAATGCACCCATTTTAGGTACATTTACTCTTTAGCACATAATATTTTCAATTAAATAGAATTATTCAAACTGATCCATGACCACTAGTAAAGACAGATAAAACCAAAGCCACAGTATGATAAACATCACCAATCCATGATTTCTTCACTACCGTTCTTTGCAATGAATTGAACACCTGTGGGTTGTATGATGATGGTCAATGACCACTAGGTCCAAAAAGAACAATATTCTCTGCCTTGACAAATTTAACAAATTATGCATGCACAGAACATTTAGAATTTTATCATTATTCCAAAGTGCTTTATTGGGATTTCTTGCTCACAGCTGAGCTTCCATTAAATGACATCTGTCAGTTACAGTAATTGCAGGTCATTTAGACCATTTTTTTAGCTGTCTGGAAGTGATGATTGGCTGGATCTTTGACAATCAGACAATTTATTTATCCTTTTAATTACAGCTGCTTGTTTTTTTTTCCTGCACATTTCAGGTTTTTGTTTTATCATCATTCACCTAAAAATAAATTTACTCTCCCTCCACTTGTACCAAACCTGATTGAGTAGATACAGTTGAAGCCAGAATTATTAGCCCGCGGCCCCCCTTTGAATTTGTTTTTCTTTTTTTAAACATTTCCCAAATTATGTTTAACAGAGCAGGGAAATTTTTCTCAGTATGTCTGATAATATTTTTTCTTCCAGAGAAAGTCTTATTTGTTTTATTTTGGCAAGAATAAAAGCAGTTTTTAATTTCTTAAAAACCATTTTAAGGTCCAAAATAATTAGCCCCTTTAAGCTATATATTTTTATACTAGTCTACAGACAGGCCATCATTATACAATAACTTGCCTAATTACCCTAACATGGCAAAGATAAAATAAATCTGTTATTAGAAATGAGTTATTAAAACTATTATGTTTAGAAATGTGTTAAAAAAAAAACTCTGTAAAACGGAAATTGGGGAAAAAAATAAACAGGGGGCTAATAATTCGGGGGAGGGGGGTGGGTGGTATGTACAATGCAACTGTACATTTTAATAAGTGTGAAAACCGATAGACATAGACTTCTATAGCATTTGTACTTTCTACTATGGATTTAAATTTTTCAAAATATAATCTCCTGTGTTCAACAGAAAAAAGCTTCAGAAACACCTGAGTTTGAGTACAAAGTCAGTAAAGTTTTATGTTCGGATAAACTTACCCTTTAATAAAAGATGAATGGATAAATCCTCTCATTAAACTTAATACTGCTATTTCTTTGAATACCCCCTTCCCTTCCAACGCATTAGCCAATTATAAATAAATGAAAGTAGAGACTTGTCATGTGTGGACTACATCCACAAGTAAATCATTTGCAATGGACAAATGTCAGTAATGCGAATACCAGTGGTTCAAGAGGTATCAACTCTACATAATCACGCACCATTCAAATTCAACAAATAACTCTGATGCTGTATGCTGAATAAAAGCTTGTTTAATGCTCTTACAACTTAAGAAATAAATGTATAAAATGCAATAAATAATATATAAACCATGTACTATATGTCATCATATTTATTTAATATGCAATGTAACGAATTAAACTATTTTATGTTCATCAAAATCATTAGTAAACATTTACAAACACATTCTCTCATTCGTAGCTGTTTGGAAAATAATACTAGCGTTGTGTTAAATATTACAGATTTTGACTTATAATCGAAAATTCTTACTACTTTAAAACATTTTATAGCTTTTTTTGAGTGCATATTAATACTGTAAATTACATTTACTAATGATCTGCTAATGTTTATGCACTGTTAACAAAGTTCATTAGCAAACACTCACAAGCACCTTATCTGATTTTTATCTGCATCTCAATTTATTACCTAATAATTTATTAAGCATTACGTAATGTTTGTAATTTACTACAAATAAATGTTATCTCAAACAGGCCTGTCAAGATAAGTCATTTTTTTGTGCGATATTGTCATAGAAATTATTGCAACAAGTGATATTATTGTCGTTTTAAGACCAATTGATGCCTGTTCACATAATGATTTTACAGCAGGATTTACCTGGGCATAAACTCATTCAAAGCAAAAAAATTAATAAAGAAATACACACACGTAAATGTTTTTTTTTTGGCTTTAATGTTATTCGTACATCAATCCTTTTCTCGAAGTGGACTTCAGATTAGAAACAGAGAGTAGATTTCAAAACCGGTAGTAGTTTTGTTTATGTATTGCACGATAAGTCAATGTACTGACTATTGTAACAGGCCTAATTTTAAACATTACAATTAATAGATATGACTTCTTAGTATGTTGCAATAACAAAGATGTGCCTCACCTAAAATAGGCAACATCATGCTGAGGCTCCATGGGGGCAGATGAAGGTGATGGTGCTGCATCGGTGGATGGCTGAGGGAAAGATTGTGCTTGAAGAGGAGAGGACACTGACGGAGGACTGATGGGATGATCTGGCATATGGGCTGACACAGAAGGTGGAGGAGATGAGAATGACACAACAGGTTTTGGGGGAGAGGGGAAAGCAGGCTCCATGCTGACTTCTGAATTAAAACTGTAAAAGAAAATACGTATTTCAGACTAGTGTTGTAAAAAATTTCAATATATAAATATTTGAAAGAGATTCTGCATTCTCTACATGATCTTCAGTAGACACACTACGTGCACGAAAAAAAACAAAGCATAAAGATACCCGTCTTTAAAACACAGTCAGTTAGGTCTGAAGTAAAGTAATTGTTTGAGAATTTTTTCAAAGTAACAGCAGCCGAATGAAACCTGTTGTTGTTATGGACAAAATAAAAGTTACACCTGTCTGAGGAATGTAAAACACTATTTACTTCTGTATATTTGTCCTTTTGTATCAGTGTTGTTAGTTATAATTTGCTTCTTTATTACTTACTGCTTAAGTGCCTTTCGATACATTTCTTATTTAAAGCTGGATTCTTCTGTATTGTCATTGTGTACCAAGAAGAAAATTTGCTGGCGTACCATGGCTGAAGCAGGCGCAATGATATTGTGTCACACTGTTACATAGCTACCTAGCTGGGGACTATCTTCAGGGGCTGAGTAATATCAACATAATATCAATAATGCTGCAGCAATAATAAATTTTCTGTCAGTCTTGGTACATGTACCAACAGAAAAATGTTTAAATAAAAAAATTTAAAAAAGAGATGCTAATAGTGCTAATCTCATTCATTATTTTATGCTAAGCTAAGTGTGCTCCCACCAGACCCAAATATAGGCTGAATGGATTCAAAACTGGTAAATCTCAAACATTTAAATCTAGGGGACTTGTAAAATGAGGCTACTTCAAAAAAAAGCAGTGTTCGTTTAGATCAGGCGTATCCAAACTACGGCCGCGGCCCGCAATCAGTTTTGTGGCGGCCCGCGAGGCTTTTTATAAATATCAATAGAATCTGGCCCACTATAAAAATGAACGTAATTCAATAAATAACCACCGGGTGTCGCTATTACATGCATTCAATTAAGCAGCAGTTCTTATTATGATCTATCTATCTATCTATCTATCTATACACAGTTGAAGTCTGAATTATTAGCCCCTCTTTGATTTATTTCTTCTTTTTTAAATATTTCCCAAATTATGTTTAACAGAGCAAGGACATTTTTACCGTATGTCTGATAATATTTTTTCTTTTGGAGAAAGACTTTTGTTTTATTTCGGCTTGAATAAAAAGCGGTTTAAATTTTTTTATGAACCATTTTAAGGTCATAATTATTAGCCCAGGGTATCTGCACATTTTTTAACAGGAAATTTAAGACCTTTTAAGACCTTTTTAAGTCCTCTAAAATGAAAATTTAAGACTTTACCTAAAAAAAAAAAATAAAAAAAACAGGAAAATGTTCAGTGTGTCAACACAGAATGATGTTTTGAAGTATGGCGGCAAATCTATGGCGGCAAATCAATGCCAATATAAATCGAGCGCAGCGATGATGTTTGCGCGCGAGGAGAAGTGAACCGTGAGCAGATTACTTGGTTGACTTGGTTTACTTGTTATCTCTAATGCTATTGGCTACTCTGCCTTTCCGGAAGTTAGCCGGGATTGGACGCAGGTTAAAAGATCACGCCGTTAAATATATATACAATTTGCAAGTCATAATCATAAGAAACTTTCTGAGAACTTTATGAGGATTCAATCTCGAGAAACAGTCAAATAATAAAAATTAATCTTCTAAAATAATGACTTGCATTCTTGTAACATGACTTTCTGAACCCATTTGATTTGTCCCGTGCAGCACTTGTCTGGTTTGTTGTATTTTACTTCATTATTAACCACAACAGCAGAGCTCATTATTACACTTGGGCATGATCTTTCTAGGAAATATTGTCTTCAGAAGAGTTTATTTGCGTTTTAGATCTTTCCATACAATGCATACTATATGTGCAGTGCAGCTTTGTATATTATTATAATTGTTAACATTGTTTGTAATATAGATCAGTGTAAAATATATATATCTATATATTATATATATTTTTCAATCTAATTTTTAGTTAATGATTGATTAACCTGCATATAAAGACTTCAATCAAAAATGATTAGCCCAATCAAACATAAAAAATACAGTGACAGACATTCAGATGGGTGTTTATCGCCACCTATTGAGCAACAATTTAATTTCTACAGTCTTCGTTTGGCTTTACTCACTATCCATTACATCATTCCACTTCAGAGGCATACAAATACCACTTTCTATAGGACAGGCCCACATCTTAAAGGTCACATATGCAGTTGAAGTCAAAATTAGTAGCCCACTTTTTTCTTGTTTTATTTCGGCTAGAATAAAAGCAGTTTTTAATTTTTTAAAACCCATTTTAAGGTCAATATTATTACCCTCTTTAAGCTATTTATTTTTTTCGAAAGTCTACAGAACAAACTATCATTATACAATAACTTGCCCAATTACCCTAAGCTGCCTAGTTAACCAAGTGAAGCCTTTAAATGTCACTTTAAGCTGTATAGAAGTGTCTTGAAAAATATCTAGTCAAATATTATTTACTGTCATCATGGCAAAGATAAAATACATCAGTTATTAGAAATGAGTTATTTAAACTATTATGTTTAGAAATGTGTTAAAAAATATTCTCTCCGTTGAATAAAAATTAGGATAAAAATAAACAGGGGGCTATTAATTCAGGCGGGCTAATAATTCTGACTTTAACTGTATAGTGGAATAACAGACTAATGGCAATATATTTACTATAAACCTTTGTACTTTATGCACTGCATGCATGTCTAGCCTATTTTGTATACTATTGTCCATCCAATTTATTCTGACTTGTTCTTCATAGAAAATGAGTCAAGGACAATGAGTCTTAGAAAAAAAAATGATTTTTATAAATTTGAACACGTTTGGTTTGAGTTCAGTTTAAATGTAGGTGCTAAACTTCATCAAATGGTTCAAAACACACATTTAAAGTCTGAATTATTCGTCCTGAATTATTAGCCCATGTATATTTTCCCCAATTTCTGTTTAATGGAGAGAACTTTTGCCACATGGTATAACTCTCTCTTTCTCTCCCAAGTAATAAAGTTTGTTACAAGAATATATCTCATTATTTTGATATGTCATTATATCACTTGGTCATGATGGTACGAATAGGCATAATTATGAGATTAATTATTACAAGAAATATATCATTATTGAAAGTAAGTTCATTCACCTATTATTACTGAGAAAGTAAGTCTATTAGTTTCACATTGTGACATTATGATAAGATATCCTATATATCTTTATTTAACAGGGAAACTAGCTTACCTGCGTCCAATCCCGGCTAACTTCTGGAAAGGTAGAGTAGCCAATAGCGTTAGAGATAACAAGTACACCAAGTCTCGCCCTAGGACTGACAAAAATTCAAAATGTTTCGCGCGAGCAGAGAGAAGAACCAGCGAGCGTGCGGAGAGAACTGATCGCGCGCGCGCTGTAGGCGGGACTTGTTTTCTCGCGCTGGATCAGTTGAGCGCGCGCGTGAAGATCCCCTGTTCCCTCGCGAGCTGTAGTTTTCTTGCGTGTAGACCTGGCTGTAATCTGCTCACGGTTCACTTCTCCTCGCACGCAAACATCACCGCTGCGCTCGATTAATATTGGCATTGATTTGCCGCCATAAGACGAGTCGGACATGATATTTAAGATCCCACATGAAATTTAAGACCTCCTTATGGAAAATTACAGAATTCAAGACATTTTCAGACCTTAAAAATCAAAAATTTTATTTAAGACATTAAGACTTTTTAAGGACCCGCGGGGACCCTGTAGCCCTTTTAGTCTTCAAAACAAACCATTGTTATAAAATAACTTGCCTAATTACCTTAACTTAACTAGTTAACTTGATTAACCTAGTTGAGCCTTTAAATGTCACTTTAAGCTGTATTAAAGTGTCTTAAAAATATCTAGTCAAATATTATTTACGGTCATCATGGCAAAGATAAAATAAATCAGTTATTAGAAATAAGTTACTAAAACTAATATGTTTAGAAATGTGTGGAAAAAAATCTTCTCTCCGTTAAACAGAAATTGGGGAAAAAATAAACTGGGGCTAATAATTTAGGGGGGCTAACAATTCTGACTTCAACTGTATATATATATATATATATATATATATATATATATATATATATATATATATATATATATATATATATATATATATATATATACACACACACACACACGTGTCTGTGTGATGTATGTAAAATTTGGCCCGCGACAACGTTTGTTTTTTTGCATCTGGCCCTCGGCCCAAAAAGTTTGGACACCCCTGGTTTAGATTATGTAATTTTTATCAATGCTGTGGAAATATTTTGTGACAACACTATTTCAGACTGACCAAGAGTTTTAGCACTTTGATTATTCAGTTACTCTTAACAATTAGGTTTCATTATGTAATGCATTTACTAACATAAAGAATACTAGTACAGCATTTATTAATCACAGTTCAACATTAACTAATGCATTATTCAAATTCAAATGAACATTTGTTAACATTAGTTTATGCATTAGTTTATGTTAAATTAACAATGAACAACTTTTTCACATTTAACTTAAATTAATTTAACATTAACTTAAATGTATCATTGTTTGTTCATGTTAGTAATCGCATTAACTAACATGAACTAAAGCAAACTGATTGTAAAGTATTACTGATTATTCTAATAAAGTCTAAAAGGTACCTTGGTGAGAGGAAGGCATTGGCTGAAGATGGAGAGAGCGGCACAGGCTCAAATGACCTCAGACCAACAGGAGGCTGGAACACAAATCCCTGAGGAGCAAACGACGCAGGAGCAGCTTTGGGTTCCTCTACCTTATCAACTGCAGTGTCCTTTATCTCAGCAGGCTATAAAATATCCACAAAATAATTAACAATTTTCCAGACAGAACAAAAAACACACACACACACACACACACACACACACACACACACACACACACACACACACACACACACACCTCACCTTATTTTCAACATTCGCCTTCATGTTGCCTGTGTGAGATAATGATATCTACAGATTAATGACACGTATTAAAAAATATCTAATAGTACTGAAATTATGTAATTTAATGCTCTGCTGAGCAATGTTGTGCAATATAAGGAACCTTGTACATTTTTCAGAAAATGTATAAAATCGTGAGACAACTCAAGCCTCATTACCTTGTATGACTTTCCCTCTGCCTGAAGAGGGCGCTGCAGGATATTTAACAGCTGATCTTGTTTTGGGACCTCTTGTATCTAAAAAGCACATACAGAAAGTGACTACACACAGGCCCTGAGAGAAGCCCAAAATGTAAAACATCACAAAAAAGCTCACCAGCAACTGGTTTAACCACAGCTTCTGGTGCTGTTTTAGCAGCTGATCGTGTGGTTTGAGCTCTTACTGGTGGTTCAGCTGTACAAAAAAAAAAAAAAAAAAACAGCAGTATTACACAAAATGGGCTTTTAATTACGTGTAAACTGTTAATCAAAAGTCATTATGTGCATATAAATCTAAAAGTATGCAATACTATTTTGAAGCATTTAATTCTAATTGTTTATGTTTTTTATGAATAAGGTTCTAAAAATTATACAAATTTTACTTATTCAACATTAAAAGTTGTAATACTTTAATATTTATTTAGTCAAAAATATTGCTTTACTGTATTTCTGTATAAATTCACCTTGGATATTTCTCAAACAGTGTCTCAAAATCGAAGTAGCGAAGTAGCACCACAGCAGAATGAACTAACTTTTCCTAAAACTGAGTGAGTAATTTACCTGTAGTTGCTCTGGTTTTGGTTGAAGTCAGAGGTTTTCGGTTGTCCTTAGCTGGAGCCCTGGCAGTTGATAAGGTCTCAACTGTACAAACAAAATGTATTAAAATGTCTTCAAAAATATGCACATATTACAAAACACTTGAAATACTGTAGTTAAATGATATTAGTTTAACTAATTACAATGCATTGCATTTGGTGATACAAAAACCCAAGTTTAACAAGCACGACAAACCTTTTTTTGGAACAGCATGTCTTTCAACTGCAAGCTAAAAAAAAAAACAGACAGATTTTGAAATCGTGGCTAAAACAGATACAGCACATACTGCATACATCAATAGAAATGTACACTCATCATGTATTTGTGTATTACATTATGACAAAATAACATGAGACAAAATCATGCTTTCATACAGTGCTGAAAAGTTGTTCATTCTCACCAACATTTTGTTTGATTAAAACACATTTAAGAGCACCTATTTTACCCCTTTTTCAAGATTTAGGATATGTCTTAAAGTCTCATGTCTTTTGTATCTCCAGAAGGTGTCTTTAAAGTTTCAGCTCAAAACACCCATCAGAATTTTTATTGTACCTTGGAGTATATTGGAAATGTAAGCTGTTTTGACTTTGTTTTTGTTGCCTGTGCCTTTACTGCAAATGAGCTGGCTCTCCTCTTCCACCATTCCCACCTGCATGTCAGAGCCACAGAAATCGCTGACTATTTCTATTACAGGTGTAGATTCTCCTGCTGCGTCATGCATAAGCAGCACAGTGACAGACAAGAATGAAGCAGATCTCCCTTACTACAGTAAGAATGAAAGTACAGAACTTGACAGGATACAGGTTAATTTACACTGCATTTAGACATTCGTTATGTTAAATGTACAAAATAAACCTTATTTAATTTCATGAACCAGGATCAAAGCATCGTCTTTTATAATTGTACTGACATGTGACTGTGGTGAAGAATTAAGAAGCGATTTTTATTACAAACATGCACTGTTTTAGAAACGTTTTAAACTTGTAAAACTCATTCTTGAGGGGCTGCTGATCACAGAGAGCTAAAGAAATTGTTTAATCCCGGTTACTTTCACGTCCTGTCTTGTGGATTTGATTATACACGTTACTATGATGTTAATACATGGCTGTCAATCAATTCGGTGGGCGCAGAAACCGCACTCCTAAGTCACATTGAGGTGGGCCTTAAAATAGGAGGGATTTGGATCCTATTTTAACGTTTAAAAAAAAGAGACTCATCTATAACTCCAGTATGACTGTGGACACACTATACCTACACATAGTTTAGTCCAAACTGCTTACAAAAGATGATTTTTATCATAGGTACCTTTTAGAACAGTAGTATAACTTAACAATTTTAATATATTTTAGAACCATTTATTTCTGCGATGTCAGGCTTGACTATTTACATTTTAAATGATACCTTTTGATTCTGCACCATCGATCGGGTCATTCGTGTAGACTGATTCATTTCTGTGGTCTGTCATGAAGAAAAAAGTAAGATTTGAAAATTTGGTACAATTCAATCAAATTTGAGACTGGCCAGTCAAACGGTTTTCCTCATCACTCACCTTAGCTCTGCCTGGTGCAGCAGTGTTTGAAGGCAGATACCCGAGTGGTTGTGGCTTATACAGGCCCACCTTGAACACACCTTTCTTCTCTTTCTCCCTCTTTTCTTTTTCCTTTTGCAAAATCTTGTTTTCTTTGTATCGAGCAAGCATCTTCTTCCTTTCCTCAGCTGCATCACTGGAATCTAAGTAATTGTAATTGTTTAAAAATAATGCAGTGCCAAAATACAATCAAATGATAAAAATAAGATATTAACCACTGGCTGTCTTTGTTTTGGGTGCTTTGTCTTGAGTAGCCATGAGGGTGGAAGTATCCATCGAGAGGTCGATCTCCGGCAACCTGTCAAGGTGTCTGCGCATGTTTTGGATCTTTTCTCGGTTCTCTTTCTGGGATTGCGAACGGCGTCTGGACATCTTCAGCCGGATCATAGATGTACTGCTGTCCCGCTTGTACAGATGTGCGAAACGAGACTCCATCCTGCAATCTATTTTACAACAAGAACTATTACGGTTGTTTTCTTGCCTTAAGGCCCCACAGTAGGGCTGAATGATATTGGAAAAATCTGACATTGCCATATTTTGTTTTGCTGCATGATAAATATTTTGATATGCATATAAATTCACTAGATAATTTAATTTATTTTTAAAAAATAAATAATATTCATATAAATAACACAAAAACTTATGAAAATTAAAACCACATCTTAAGAACACAAAAATATTACAACCATAAAACGATGTATGATTGCATTTAAGTTCATACGAAAATTTTGAAGGAAATAAATTGCAAATTAAAAAATATATTAAAACATTTATATTAATTAGCCACTAATTCATTAAAAATCTAAATAGGTATGAACTGGCATGAGAGTGTGTTGGAAGGTCTGTTTAAGCTGATATGCACCTCTAGGTAGTGTCGGTTTAATAAATTAAACAACATTTTGTCATTTTAAAATTGTACATCAGTATTGGTATAGTGTTCTTTTTTGAAATTTTGATTGATATGCTGGGTGAAGCAGTGGCACAGTAGGTAGTAATGCCCCCTCACAGCAAGAAGGTCGCTGGTTCGACATTCGGCTCAGTTGGCGTTTCTGTGTAGAGTTTGCATGTTCTCCCTGCGTTTGCGTGGGTTTCCTCCGAGTGGTCCGGTTTCCCCCACAGTCCAGAGACATGCGGGACAGGTGAATTGGGTAGGCTAAATTGTCTGTAGTGTATGAGTGTGTCTGTGAATGTGTGTGTGGATATTTCCCAGAGATAGGTTGTGGCTGGAAGGGCATCCGGTGCGTAAAAACTTGCTGGATAAATTGGTGGTTCATTGCCCTGTGGCGACCGCAGATTAATCAAGGGACTAAGCCGACAAGAAAATAAATGAATGAATAATTTGCCTAGTTTTAAAACTTTTAGGGATCCCACTGCAAGTCAGCAGATGCCCTAGCTGAGAACCAATTGTGTATTATCTAATGCAGCAAGTTCTAAATTATGGGTCATCATGACTCATGAATGCAGGCAAACGCAGAAATCCGCAGATTTTTGGCCTATCATTAAGTCTATAATTTACTTGTGCAAATGTGTGTAAATATTTATTCAGTTTTTTTTTATTAATTTCAGTAATATCATTGACTAACATGAAAGTGTTAATTTGATTAATTTACAAAAAAGTTTGAGAAGTAATATTTTCGGTCTTTTAGTAGATATATAAGAGACTTGCTTTGTTTACCAAATAAGTGGACCTAGATGGATTTGCATTGTACACATTAACTAAGTTAATAGTATATTATTTTTTTGCAAAAATTTATTATTTTTTTACAAAATTCTGCACTGAAATAGCAAAAATGTCTGCAGATTCTACTCATGACCCTCAGTTAGTTTGTATGACAGGTGTATTTGTTTTTTTTTGAGTAAAAAAATGCGGTACAATGATCTAATTTTCCATAGTTATAACAACTCATCAACAACTACACTTATCAGCATTTACATATGCTTTACAAGCTTTCATATCTTTATCTTTGACATCAAAGACTGTCCATCACATTTTTATTGATTTTAAAGTGCCAATAAAGCTTACGGGTTTTCCACTAAGCTTTTTGCTGACCTAGAGTTAATGTTAACGTAAAGGTTGTTAACGTGTAACGTTATAGCTTTTAACTCCACATATTTTTTTATTTTTAGCGTTTTTGGTTTGTTTAGTCCAAAACAAAATAAACACATGGTAAAGTTAAAGCAGTAGGATGGTAACGATATCCGACAAACAGACATCTTCATTTCTTGCAGGAAGTCTTTGTTGATATCGCTTTTGAAACAAAAGATGTCCGCTCACAGTTTTATATAACTTTTCTTTTATCTTTTTTGAATCAACAAAGCAACAACAAGATCATAATTCCCCTAGCTGTTGTTAACTCACTTACAGCAAACAAGACGTTTGCATGTTCGAAACGTGAGCACAATAATAATGTTCGCCAATCTAAAGCTATACATATGTACTCAGAACAAAATAGTATGAAAAATGTCAAACCTTTTGGTTAAGGTGTGTTTCCAGGAGTCCAAAAAACAAATGCTACACTTAACAGACTTATTAATTTTAATAATACCGATGTTCTGTAAACAAACGTTTAACTATCCTAAGCGTACAGCAAGCAAGATGGCGGGCACGTTTTGAAAAATGAATACAGCCCTTCTGATTGGTTGCTCCGCTACATCGAAACCTACGTTGGTAGGTTAGATTTGGATGACGGGCTATGCAACGCCCTTTGGATGTTCGGTTCCGTTTTCTTTTGGAGTCCACTCTGATTGTCGATTCCTAGATCTGGAGTTAATGGAATCGACTCATCAATTCTATTTACCAAAATAGCGCAAGGATTAAACATATCACCATTTCGCAATTTATACAATGCCAGTCGTGTCAAAGTAGCTGCACATCGTGTTGGTTGTCCTCTGCCCAGACAAAACCAGCAGTTTAAATCTAGGCTAAAGTCAAAATCTGATTCAGAAAGAGCTTTATTGTGGGGGGAGCCATTCTCAATGACAATGTCCAGAATTTGCCCCCTAGTAGTCCCATTTTTGACAGTATGCCATCATTAATTTTGAAAATACGCGACAGAAGAAGGGTTTAAGAAAAATTAAATTTTTAATTTTTCAAATGGACAAATTCTGACTGAGAATTATGTTTATTAAATGATGCATGATAATAAAATTGTCATTTTACAATAAGTATTTTTTCATACTTCTTTATTCAAAATAAATAAGCTGATCCAGCAAAGATTAGTGCATAAAATATTTCTAAAAAGCAGTATTTGAACTTCAGAATTTTATAGAAATAACACATTTAAAATAAAATAACTGCAAAAGAATATTTTAATATATTTTAATTGTCTATTTTAGCTTAATGGATAACATGCATGTGCATTGCCTCAACATTTTTTAAATGATCTAGAACATGGCATTACCAAATCTTGGAGACAGAGTTTAAACATCTGTTTATAACTGAAATATTTCATGAAAAGAACAAGTGTAACAGTTAATTAACACAAATGAGAAATAAAATACCCCAAGTGATCCTAGAGACAAACTTGAATGAGAAGTATAACTGTAGCATAGAAATACCTCTTTCTGGAAGGTTTGAAAAAAAAAACTCTAGGAGTCGATTGGAGAATCGAGGAATCGACTCTTTTTGAGTCACTCCCCATGCTGTTATGAATTCATCAGCTGTCTAGGACAACGATTAGTCTATTACGTTCCCCAAAAAATAAATAAATAAATCACACATATGCTACACTGCTCTGTCCATTAATATACCGAAGGATTGTGTTCGGAAAGGTAAGCCTCTTGCTGAGGATAAAAGTCAAGGTTGATCAGCCAGGCCAGATGTCCAGTAGATATAATCGTACATTCTGGCTTTTAAACAGTGCTATGGTGCAATTAGCATATAATTCTCCCCAAGCCATTTAAGGTTAATCTATTTTATCACAGAACATTCACTTTGGAGGATAACAACTTATAAAATGTACTGCTTTGCCTTGTTTCTCTGAATTACATCTATAAAATTCTAATAACCACAATCAATATTTGCAATCAACTAAAGGCCACATTAAAGCTGGAATATCATTACATTTGTATGGGACATCTAGATCTAATATATGTCACACAACTCAAACTAGGTCTGTTCAATTTACATTGAGTTTGAAAAAGAACAGCAACAAACGTTTAATGAAAATTGCAATTTATTTTGAAGTAATGCGTGTTAAACCATGATACCGACGACATGAAAGCATTTAAAAATAAGAGAAACACATAGCTTGACAGATTCATATTCTTAATGTCAACTTAATCATATCTGTAAGTGATAAAACAATTCTGAAGAATGGGAATGAAACACAAAAAAGCATAGATGATACTTAAACGACAATATGTACATACAAACAAATGGAAAGAGGTAATTACAGTAAAATTCAGATTTTTATAATTAATTCCAAGGAAGCAACAACATTTCTGTATAGATTAAATAAAAATCTAAAAAATTGCATGATGTGAAAAATCTTTTTTTACAATGCAATTATTGCATTACACTGATGCTGTCAGTAAAACCTGAACAGTTGACAGTTTTAGTGTAGTGAAGTAGTCCATGCCCATCATATCTCTTCAGTCCAAGAAAAAAATATTATTGAATTGCGTTGCACAAAGCCTTTTCACTTCCTCTGTAACACAAAGAACAACTTGGTAAGTTGAGCACAAATATGTTACTAAGTTAACTAAAATAATAAAAATAACTGAGTAAATGTAGATTTTATTTAAAGGGTTAGTTCAAACAAAATAAAATTCTGTTAGTAATTACTCACCCTTATGTCGTTACAATTTCCTGATACCTAATTTTTAGAGCACAAATTAAGGTATTTTAGATAAAAGCTGAGAGCTCTCTGATTCTCCATAGACAGCAATGGTCCTGAGACATTCAAACTCCAAACTGTCTATGGAGGAAGAGCGAGCTTTCGGATTTCATCTAATACACTCACCGGCCATTTTATTAGGTACACCTGTCCAATTGCTCAGTAACGCAAATTTCTTATCAGCCAATCACATGAAAGCAACTCAATGCATGTAGACATGGTCAAGACCATTTGCTGCAGTTCAAACTGACCATCAGAATGGGTAAGAACTGTGATTTAAATGACTTTGAATGTGGCGTGGTTGTTGGTGCCAGACAAGCTGGTCTGAGTATTTCAGAAACTTCTGATCTACATGGATTTTCATGCACAACCATCTCTAGAGATTACAGAGAAGGGTCTGAAAAAGTGAAAATATCGAGTAAGCAGCAGTACTGTGGGCACAAATGTCTTGTTGGTGCCAGAGGTCAGAGAAGAATAACCACTTGTTACAACCGAGGTATGCAGAAGAGCATCTCTAAATGCACAACATCCAACCTTGTGTCGGATGGGCTACAGCAGCAGAAGACCACACCGAGTGCGACTCCTATCACCTAAGAACAGGGAACTGAAGCTACAATTTGCACAGGCTCACCAAAATTTGACAAAAGAAAATAGGAAAAATGTTGCCTGGTGTGATGAGTCTTGATTTCTGCTGCGATATTCAGATGGTATGGTCGGAATTTGGCGTCAACAACATAAAACCATGAATCCATCCTGTCTTGTATCAATGGTTCAGGCTGGTGGTGGTGGTGTAATGGTGTGGGGGATATTTTCTTGGCACACTTTGAATCCATTAGTACAAATTTAGAATGCCACAGCCTACCCGAGTATTGTTGCTGACCATCTCCATCCCATTATGACCATATCCATCTTCTGATGGCTACTTCCATCAGGATAATGCGTCATGTCATAAAGCTCAAATCATCTCAGGCTGGTTTCTTGAACACGACAATGAATTCACTGAACTCAATTGGCCTCCACATTCACCAAATCTCAATCCAATAGAGCACCTTTGAGTACCTTGTTGAGTCTATACCACGAAGGATTAGGGCAGTTCTGAAGGCAAAAATGCGTCCAACCCGATGTACCTAATAAAGTGGCCGGTGAGTGTATATCTTAATTTGTGTTCTGAAGATGAACGAAGGTCTCAGGGCTTTGGAACATCATAACAGTGAGTTACTACTAATTTTGGGTGAATTAACTCTTTAACAATATTATATAACTTCAATGTGGGAAAATAAATTAAGCAAAAGACACTACCATTCACTTCGATGAGGTTGGCATTCTTCTGGTTCAAAATGACGTAGAGCTCCCTCTGATCAGACTTCTTTCCAACAACCCAGTAATCGGTCATCGCTTTGACAATGATTTCCTCATCCTCATCAACCCTACAAAACATGCACAGACACAGTCAAAACCAAATCATGCTTCATCACTATCTAAAGTTGTCACATCCTTTGGGTGGCCTTATGATAAAATTTCATACAGACTTTTAAACTTAAATTTGCCATAACTATTCTCAACCTAAGTCAATCCAAATTGTTCACACAAAAGTTTTTGACTTTGTTTGAGTTTATTTAATGACTGACATATAAAGCACCGTAAACAGTAAAGATGAGAGGTCATATGTGTGTGTGTTGCTTAAGAACCAAAAAAAAAAATGTCTACCGAGAGATACAGTATAGTTCAGTACAGTACAGTGCAGTGCAGTGCAGTTCGGTACGGGTCACCCTTATGAGGCTTGGATTTTCATTGGCAACAGAAGCCTTTTGGTAGACGTGATATAGGACAGAAAGTTGAGATCCACGCCATTCTTGCTCAAAGAATAAAGCTGTACCCAGTTGTTCACATATCATGTCTTTTGTGAACTCAGGTTCATTTGTCAAATTTCAAATGTTCATTTCTCACAGAAGAACTTTCTTTCAACTGAATGTATGAAGTGAGTTTTGGAGTAAAAACTTTGTTTCACATTTTCATGTGGTTTCAGAGGGAGCAGCATTTACTACACAGAAATAGTCGCTCTGTGAACTACGGCTCTATTTCATCATTGTTAGATTAAAGAGTCCCTATTATGTATTAAAAAGGTCATATTTTGGTTTTGGGGGTCTCCAACATCAGGCTGATAAGCATATTGTTAACAAGCTGGCAAACACCAGCATATTGCTTTTTTCTTAACCATAAGTAGGTCCACACGAAATCTGTGCACAGAGATATCCACAGATCTCTACCTATTTTTAGCACATCGCGTCTATGTATTTACTTGTGTAAATGTGTGTAAATAAATTTTTTTTTCAGTTCTTAAATTAATTTCAGTAGTAATATTTACTAATATAAAAGTGTTAATTTGATTTATTTACAATACAGTTTGTAAAGTAGTATTTTCTTTTAGTTATTTTTACTATACTTTTAGTATGCATATATATATATATATATATATATATATATATATATATATATATATATATATATATATATATATATATATATATATATATATATATATATATATATATATTATATGATAGGCTTGCTTTGTTAACCAGAAGAGTGGATGTAAATGGGTTTGCATTGTTGAAATTAAATAAGTTAAAAAGCTATTATTTTTTATTTCAAATATTCAGTTTTTAGTTACGATACTCCCAAAATAATTCAGCCTTTATTTTTTTCTTTATTTTTTTTTTTTTTACAAAATTTTCTGCAGAAATAGCAAAAATGTCCGCAGATTCTGTCTGGCCCTAACCATGAGTAAAAAAAAACAACACAAATTCAAGATTAATCCACACAGGAAAAGCTGAAGTATTTTCAAACTTGACCGCAGCACGTGTGTAGGAACAGCTGACAGTGGCCATAGCAATGACAAAGGCACAGGATCGCGAGCTCACAAACACATTTAAATCCATAAAAAAGCATTACACATCACGTTTTCAACTACAGATACAGTACAAGTAACAAAACAAAATTAAATACATAACTTAAAAGCTACAGAATAGCTTTCAGAATAGCAGGTGACAACCATTTTAATCAGACTTACACTTGAGAAATGGAGGAAGAAACTGGACCATATGAACTGTGTACTGATAAAGTTTCTGTCAAGCTCTGACAAAGTCCCATACATCAATGGTCTTTTTTGATCGTTTATTTAACAAACAGGCCACGAATCCCCCGTTGCAGGGCAGATTATTGCATTGATCACCATACCGTTACCTCATTAATGTTCACTCATCTTCAGTCATGATCAATCGCACTCCACTTTTGTTTGAAGGGAAAAGCGCGTTCACGTTTTTATCAGATCCGGCACTTCATTTTGGTATTGTTTTGTGTCGACGTCGACACAAACAGGCAAAAGAATGACAAATCATAATTCAAATCATCTGAGTCGAATCTTTTATTTAAAAAAACAAACAATCGATATTTTTAAACAAGGTGCACTTTCAGATTTTACCATCAGCTGGATGTTTTCATTCACTTAGAGCTGTGTTACACACTGCATGGAGGGTAATTTTCAAAAACCCATAGTAGGGGCTCTTTAAATCAAATTGGATTTTAAACGCCATTGTGCATTTATCAGGAGCTACGTTTCCATCCATCTGTTTTCATGCACATTTTGGATATGCACATAAAAAACATGTGCATATGTGCATAAAAAACATAACCGAGTAGGATTACTTTTTATTCAATAAAAGATGCACATAAACTACGATGGAAACACTTTTACCGAACAAATTCCAGTATGTGCAATAATAAAGGTCATGTGATTTTGTTACAAGAGATCATGTGATGATAAAAATGTGTGTAATTAGATAAACCAGCAGGCTGATTACATTGTAAAACATCTGGAGCCTCATGTAGCAACGCTGCGTTTGCACAAAAACTTTGTGTACGCCAGATTTCACGCTCACGTTTGGATTTACTAACAATGAAATGAACGTAAGAATGTGTTGGTCCATGCCAACTTCATGTTTGGCGTACGTGGATTTCTTGCGTGTGTTTGTTTTATATCCATTGGCGAATCCTATAGGCAATTATGTTAAATTGTACACTACAAAGTATCTTTGAGCCGTGCAATGGCAGCTGTATGGGACGGATCATCCGCATGTCTAGCAGGTATGGTTTCCATATCATGCAGTTGACCAGCCAAACATTAAAGCGCAATTTGCAGCGATCACCGGTTTTCCCAATGTAACCAGTGTGATCTACTGCACACACATTGCTATAAAGGCACCATCTGAAGACGAATTTGCATAAGTGAATCAGAAACATTTCCATTTAATAAATGTGCAAATGAAAAATGATGCCCAAATGCACTTAACATAATACACAAACTTATTAATGATTCCTACTTGTCTTCCTTGCGATGAAGAGTATGCAAAATCTAATATGTAGTTAGGGAAAAAAAGAAGAATGAATTCATCAGAGGCTGGATTCGAACCGAGTTCATGCTCGAACGTGTCAAAACATGTTTCCATGTGCTTTACGAGCCACGCCACTGACGCTGCTATACACACTACAAAATTTTACACCTGTAGATCGGACCATTTCTTTTTTGATTCCCTCACAGTGCGATGTTCAGACCCAACTGCGTTAACCGCATCAGCTTAACTCTCCCACTCTATTTTTTTCTTTTGTTATTAATTCAGGAGGACAAACTTGCAAATAACACCGTTTTTCGTTGGTCATTCTGTTCAAAGTTTCTCTTTTTGCTTGCTTTTGCCATTGCTTTTTCATTTGCTTTTGCCAAAGTAGAGTCATTAGCATATTTATAGGAGGCAGGGAGGGGTTTTGCGCTCGTGTACGTGCGCTCAGCTTCACGTTAATTTGGATGTATAAAGAGAATGTGTGTGGGATTCTGCGTACGCAGTGTTCAGTACATCTGAAATTGTTACTGCGTACACGCATACATTTACAGCTTTGTGCGTTAGCAATGTTTTAGTATGAGTTCAACCCAAGTCTTCGTACATGAGGCCCATGTCTTGTATGTCATTCTAAAAACTCCTAAAACTCATTCTAAAACTCCTAAACCATTTCAGTATTAGTGTTATTATTTTATTCATTACCTCAAGAATCAAGAGAGTCTGTGCCCTGCGTCTCATGTCTTTAAACGTCACTGTGTGTTCACGGGACGTTCACAGGATTGCCTTCTGAGGCTCAAGTCATTGATTAAATGAAGAAAAGATTCACGCAGCTTCTCCAACTGCAGCAAATTCAGTTTTTACTTTTGATATGTGGTGTCAGTTAACCAGAAAGTGACGATTTTGTTTGCTTTGACTTAATGGATGGAAAAGCTGCTTTATTCATCTTTTATACGATAATCCAGTTTTGCGCATGAAATTAATTCACATTTTTGGATGTAAACATAGCTAGTGTCCTACGACTCTGTGTACTAAATTTAGTTTACTAGAACCAGCTTTACTGGCAAAATGTGCATGAAAATCTCCTTTGATTAATCACCCAGCCCTATCAAACATACAATGATTTGAATGCACCTCCTGAATTATTTAACAGCACTGCTTACCGTGCAAAATCGCAGTTGATGTCTCCGAGAATTTTCATGAGGTCCGGATGGACAGAGGTGAGGGAAACACTGGCCGTCTTGCGCATGTGGATGGTGCTTTTCTCAGCCAAGTTCATGTGGTTGAAGTAGATGAATTTAAACTGAGGCTCCTTCTCTGGCCTGCAATAAGAATTTGGAGTGAATATTGAGGCTGAGGTGGATTATATTCTACCCCAGCGCAACATCTATTGAAAAATAAAAGTGAAAATATGTGTGATAAGTGTCATGTAAGGTGATACAAGGGATTGTACCACACAAAACAATACCGCACAGCACGCAGGGCTCAGGTAAGCTAAGGACACACCGTTAGATATGATTAATGGATAAGCTCCGGTGACTGCTACTGGAAGAGAGATGATACAGTGGACCCTTGTATTCAGCATGCAGGTACGTGAAAGCCTTGTCCATATTTCTGAACGGTTACCTGGGTCACAGGATGACCCAGTCATTTAAGATTGATGCATGAGCGAGCAGTGAAACAGGATTCATTTGAAAGGGAGCTGCAGACAGACAGTGACAGCTCAACATACATATTGATAGCTTAAAAGTGCTGCAAATGATTTTAATTTTCTTTTACTTTATTACTGCAATTCCTGACAAATATCAATAAATTAGGTGAGGGTGTGCAGTTTAGGTGCTGATTCATTTCAAATAAATCACTTATGATATCATTCAATGACCTGACATTCAGATTGTATTTATGGAAATCTTAAAATTTGTCGTAGAAAGCATTGAAACGATATGTTAATATGTTCTCTAATATGATATCTAAATAGGCAAGTGCATTGTTTTACAGGTCCATTTCCAACCCTAGGCGTTGGCCTTATTGGTTGTTTGCAATGACATGGTTCTGGTGATGCGCAAAATTCAGAGAAAGAGCAGGAAATAAAAAACTGAATGGGAAACATCGAGGGAAGTTCATATTTTTGCATTTAATACCATATTTCAAATGAGATATAAATAAAAAATAGCCACATATGTTGTACATGATCCTTATATTATGAAGAGGGCAGAGTTTTCTACTACAATATATTTGCCTGTCATCGAGGCGGTAGATACTGTAAGTTATGACATGAAAAAATACTATAGTAAATACTACTGTTTTGAAACCTACTATAGATAATTACTTAAATTAAACTGTCGTACTAACTATATTGTTACAGCGGTACATTAGTAAAATTATCCAAACAGCTAAGTACAGATGTCAGAGAATTATAGATATACAGTTGAAGTGAAGTGATTATTAGCCCCCCTTAAATTTTTTTTTTATATTTCCCAAATGATTTTTAGTAGAGCAAGGAAATTTTCACAGTATGTCTGATAATATTTTTTCCTCTAGAGAAAGTCTTATGGTTTTATTTCGGCTAGAATAAAAGCAGTTTTTAATTTTTTAAAAGCCATTTTAAGGACACAATTATTAGACCGCTTGAGCTATATATATATTTTTTTTTCAATAGTCTACAGATAAAAAACATTGTTATACAATAACTTGCTCTTAACCAATAACTTGCTCTTAATCTTTTTACTCTTAACCTGCCTAGTTAACCTTATTAACCTAGTTAAGCTTTTAAATGTCACTTTAAGCTGTATAGAAGCGTCTTCAAAAATATAAAGTAAAATATTATTTACAGTCATCATGGCAAAGACAAAATAAGTCAGTCATTGAAAATCTCTCAGTTAAAGAGAAATTGGGGAAAAAATAAACAGGTGGGCTAATAAATCTGACTTTAACTGTATAAAACCAGCTTCAACAAACCCTAAATACACTACCTAATATAGTGACAGTAATGATAATAAAAAAAAATACAAGAAAAATAATATTAGAAAAAAATTTGTGCAAAATGACATAAATTAAGATGACATTAAATAAATAAATAAATAAATAAATAAATAAATAATAGAATAAATAAATAAATAATAAATAAATAAATAAATGAATAAATAGACAATAATGGGTGTAAAAATCAGGGATAGTGCTGTGTTATTTTATAATAACAGGCTAGCATGGACTAAGCATGAGAGTCTGGACAGAGAGAGAATAGAAAAAAGGGAAATTACAGTTACATACAAGAGAAGTCACATTATTCCCCAGGAAGAACATTTATATCAGAGAAATATGATAATAATGGTTACCTAACATGAGAGAATTTGCTAGAACCTCTGACTGAATATTATTTTAACATCAGATCTTGAAGCCAATGTGGTGCTTTAGGTGGATTTGAAGATTTCCTATGCAATAAAATCTGTCTGTGAGGCTGCAGTAAAGATGAAGGCTTCAATTTTCTATGCTATGATCATCACAATGCATCACAGTTTACAGTAACATTACAGTATTTGTTACAGTTTATCAATTTATTATATTACTGTATTCATTAACAAAGAGTTGTACACATTATACACTATACTATGTGCTTTAAAAACATGCTCATTATAAATTACTATAGTTTCCCCCAACCGCATAACGTTATATCTTCCAGACTTCAGGAAATAATCGATGAAAGCATACAAAAGCGTGGACGCATAGTCTACATTATTATTTACATATTTTTGGAAGGGGTGAAAAGTGCTTCACAATAATAGCCATCTATTTTTGTCTCAAGGGTTGCAATTCTTTTTTTGATCTGTGGATGCGCCCACCATCAACAAACATTCACCGCTGCAGTGCATCTCGATGTTAATGTTATGGTTGTTTAATCTGCCGAAACGCCAGTAAAGTATTGGACTACTGCAAAACAAGACGATATTTCATTACAGCGATAACATGGCAGGGTACATTATCTGATCGGTGTCTGACTTTATTAAACACTTTAACATATAATACGCTTAGCTAGACCTGTATATAATATTTGTTGGTGCTATCAAACAAACTATCGTTTAAAAAAAAAAAATCTTTATTACATGCTGTTTACATTTTTCTGCCAGTTTCTTTAACTTTACACCCTTTTTAGCAAAAACTTTTGGAACTCTATAAAAGCATTTCTCATTTTAGCCGATTTAAACAATTATAAACAACATAAAACAAAACATTTAGAAGAACCACTTCCTGCCCTCCATCTGAATTTCGCGCATCATCACTGACGTCATGTGAAAACCTACAGTATATTATATTATATGGTTGGTTTTGACCATATTTGGAAAGTTCTTGAATAGGGGTACAATGATTAACCGATTTCACTATTAACCGCGATTTAATTTGTCACAGTTTATTAACCGTAAAGTGGCCTTCTCAACACCATGTTTCAGCGCGAAACAAAACTTCTGCAACTAAGTGCACTAGTTTAATGTTCCAAGATGGTACATTATGTGCACGCACTGGATTAAAAGCTGATTTTAACTATGACTTAGAAAATGAACTAAGGGCTGTTCACATATCCCGTCTTTTGCAAGCATAACTTCATTATTTCCAATGGAGTTGAGCGGCTTGCATGCATATTGGCAGCGAGGCTATGCACGCATGCTTTCCAGGCTCACCTAGTTGAATGAATTGCTCGAGTGCACCAAGAGTTTGTGACAAGAACTTACCAATCAGCTTCATACTTTGTATGGAATATACACATTTCTACTCCAAAGAGAAAAAAAATACAAAATAAAAATACCAAACAATTTTGTAATAGAGTTCAGATCAAAAATGCCTTTCAGACAGAGGTTAGGCAGCCTTTGACAACATTTGTTCTATTTAAAAGCAGTATGTTATATGTATTATGTAGCGTAGATTTACATTGGGCAAATACTATTTTTTATTTATTCTTATTTATTCATTGTTGTCTTATTTATGTTTAGTGTAAAATTATTGCCAACATCTTTTTTCACTTCTTAAGTCCAAAGCGAAATTAACTATTGTTTGTTTGTAATATTATTTTGTGCTATATTGTTTGGTTACTGAGCAGCTATAAATTACACTTTAAAATATAAGGAGTTTTCATGTGATTTTTCTAAACTAGTAGTGTTTTAAAATGAATGAATGCATAATAATCATGATAAGCATGAAACCGTGCTTATTCCACAGACTATAATCGTATAACCAAAATCTATAATCGTTGCATCCTTAGTCTTGAATATTAATGAGCTCTAATCTGATGTTCACACAGAAACACATCGCGCTGCGATGCTACACATGACGATGTAAAACAATCATATTTCAATTGTCAAAAAATATTGAGGTATTAAATATTACTAAATATTAAAAAATATTTAAAAAAATTTATTAATGTAGTCTAGATTATGATTATTCTCAGCAAAAGGGACAAACAGAAATGTACTTGTATTTTAAGTTTTTAACGTATATAAAAAAGAGGCAGGAAGTTTAGAAATTGAGCAGTTTACATGTGTCTGTTGCCTCTTTACAAACATGTTGCAAATGTCACAACACACATGTTAAACTAACACAATATACATTTAAGCAGACCTTATGTCTCTTCAGAGAGGCATTAAATAAACTTATAATCCACATATCATGCTTTTGTGTCTGATAAGCTTTAAACAGCTGAGAGGCTTCATGGTCATACAAGGCTGACTAATTAATCGTCCTTAAAGTCCGTCCCATTTACATAATGGGTATAATAGAGGCTAAGATAAACTTAAAAATAAGGAGAAAATTATTATTGTTGTAATACCACATAAATATCAGTTGAATGTTTCCTACGTTGCGGCAAATAAAACACAGCCTGGGGCATGTATTTTCAATGATCGCCAGAGTCTGTATATTGTTCTGATTGGCCTGTTTTCCCCCAGGATTTTACACAGTAGATCTAGATTTTTATGCACATTTAACACAGATTTTTTTTTTATTAGCAGTTGTAATAAAGCTCTGGAGTAGCACTGACCCTGATATCCTGCGGTTGATGTTGTACTGTTCACATATGTCAGAGGCCAGCAGGGTGAGTTGGGGTCCAACCAAGCTGTCTAATTTCTCACAAAACTCCCGATTCAAATCCACCGAGGCTATTAACACAGAGAGAAGGAAAGTTTAAGAAATGCTTAACATTTGGCTGATACAGTCTTAAAAGTAACAGCCAAAAGTAAAACTCATATGTCTCTGTTTTAAGGCTGCACAATATATTGTTTCAGCATCGATATCGCAATGTGAGCATCCGCAATAATCACATAGCTGGAGTTACAATGTTGAATCTGGATTACTGTTGACCAGGAGCCACAAAACACATGACTGCTAAGATTAACCATAGTAAAGTGAAAGTTTATCATTTGCATGCGTTTTTAAGGCCGGTGAGGGAGCATTTCAAGATTTAATTGCATTAAATTATCTATACAAAGAAGATGATGTGTTAATGTTATGTGATAGTGTTCATTTACATGTACAAAAATGTGTTTCTTAGAATTGTTTCATGAGCAAATAGCTGCATTATTTTGCGTCCCACACTGGCAGATTATTTAGCTTGTTTTAAGTAAAATCTCACTTTATTTTGACCTATTACTTCTGAAAGTGAAAAGAAAAATCTTTATATTTTCAATATTTGGATAAGACACAAGGCAATCCCAAGTAATTTACGTTGTGATTACTAAATTTCTGTACCTAAATACTTGTAGACTCACTAGAATAAGTCAAGTAGAGAATTCAAACCATCTGGTAAAACTGTATTCATATCACAATAATTAATGTCTAATTTTTTTCAATATCGTGCAGCCCTACTGTGTTCCATAATGATTTGCACACTGTCCTTATATATAAGCGTATATATATATATATATATATATATATATATATATATATATATATATATATATATATATATATATATATATATATATATATATATATATATATATATATATATATCCAAACCTTAACTTGCCTAAACTTGAGCAAAAATTGCTTGATATGGAAAAATCAGAAACTTACCATTTATCATGAAGCATACAGCTGCACTCATTGCCTGAAAAAATTGTTAAATATGAAAAAGTCAAATATGAATTTAACGCATATCATTATTTTCATTTAATTCCTTGCCAGCAACAAAGGCTATTTCATCACAAAAAAACTGTTTATTAAATACAATAAATATAGCAGAAGTAGGAAGCAAGATAAATTAGATAAGATTTATAATGTCAATTTAATTATATAAATTATAAAATTTATTCTGGTAAAACTGCTGAATATCTCTGAGTTTACTTAACTAAAAATTCTTCTGCAGTCAGTCCTAATTCAGCACAGTACCTTTTTGTTACACAGGGTTATTTCTATTCTTTTATGAAATATTGAACATTATTATTGGATTGTTAAAAGCATTTGGACTTACTGTTTAAGCAAAATATGCATCTCGTTTGAGATGCAAGATTGTCCATTGTAAAATAATATGTATACATGTGTGTGTGTGTGTGTGTGTGTGTGTGTGTGTGTGTGTGTGTGTGTGTGTGTGTGTGTGCATGCGTATGTGAAAATGCATGTTAATGAACATAATATATAAAAGTGAAATTATAACAACAAAACTTATTTACATTCTTACATAAATGATTGCAAGAAGTTAACTCATTAAAATGCAAGAATAATTTAATTCGGTCATTACTTCAGCTTAGTCCCTTTATTCATCAGGGGTCACCACAGCGGAATGAACCGCCAACTTATTTAGCATATTTTTTACAAAGCGGATGCCCTTCCAGCTGCAACCCAGTACTAAGAAATATCCATACACACTCATTCACACATATACCTGTACACTATGGCCAATTTAGTTTAATCAGTTCACATATAGCGCATGTCTTTGGACTGTGGGGGAAACATGCACAAATAAAGGGAGAACATCCAAACTCCACACAGAAATGCAAACGGACCCACCAGGGACTTGAACCAGTGACCTTCTTACTGTGAGGTGACAGTGCTAACCATTGAGCCACCATGTCGTCCATAAATAATTTATTATTGTTAATTTTAACTATATTTTAGCACTATTTTAGCTTATGAAGAAAACGAAATTTTTGTTTTCATTTTAATGTATTTTTTTTAGAAATTTTGTTGCAATTTTTGCCTTTTATTTTAAATTTCACATTTTAGTTATATTAAAATGCCATATTTAAACTAAAGGTGCGTGGGTTAGAGATGCGCGGATGGGCTATTATTTCATCCGCAACCGCATGGCAAAATTCATCATCGGTCCACCATCCATCCGCAGTAACATTTTTGACCAATTTTTAAAACCGCACCCGCCCGCCATCTGCTGATTGGGCTCTTTATTTGAATGGCTTATTCCTTTTTATTATTAAATGAATGTTTCTTTATTGATCATTATAGAACAGAGAATGACTTTAATGTAGACATGCAGTTAATCCAAACGTGCAAGTCATTAATTGACGACGCTTTGAAGTGACGCTAAAGATACAAGGACATGTCTTTTCACTTGATTCGATTCCTCGGTCCTTGAGTTTTTTCCTTGCGTCCTTCCCTCGTATCCCGGTGGGGTGGAAACATGAGGAAAGAAAGCAAGGAAAGGAAACGAGGATGCACAAATAAGAAATGAGAAGCACCCGAGCTCTCAGAATATCAGCAGTGAACTCCGTCTCCAATCGGCGCACAGGGACAAAAGTAAATAAATAGCCTAAATTAAACGCACTGTACTATACAACTTTTTTATTGTAGCCTAATAGAAAACGCATTGACACATCATTTCAACATGCTGCTATTTAGTCTACTACTAAATGCCTATTTCACTTTATTTTTTAGTAAATAGATAGAATAATAAGTGATTTACATTATAGCCTAATAATGTTTACATTTGTAGTTGTCCATAGCAACCCCAAAAACGTACCTGATTGCCTTGCACATCTAATTAATGGGCACAGTTTTTCGACTATTTTTTATTTATTTATTTTTTATTTTTTGCTGTGGATGTTATTGAGCTTGTAGAAATCGGAAACAACACAGTTCTGCGACAAGATGAACCTTTATTTATATCTCTATCAGACAATACCTATTTTATATGCCAAAAGAAACAACAGGCAGTAAAAAAATATTAACATAAATATCTTAATGTAGGCATAGGCTATAGTCGCATGCTTTGGCAAACAGTTGAAATTTTTTTTTATAAAAACGTCATATCGTGCCTTGTAGGCTCAGTCACCCCCACAATTAGAAAATAAATTAGAAAAATAGATATGCCATCCCTCTTTGAGCGAACAAAGTCTGACCAGGCTAAGTGCATGTATGACAAGTGCCCCAATAACCAATGGATTTAGGATTATTCCCATTCCCCTCAAACTTGAAGCATAACGAAATACAACGCCAGTTGCGACAAAGAAATTCTGGCAAAATAACCTTAGCCTCGGAACGTAAAAGCGAGGCCAACATGTCTAGAATAGAATAGGCTAAACCAATATGAACGTAAAATTATCAGCTGACCGAACTCAAAAGTTTATATTGAACATATGTGTAGCCTAAATAACATAGGCTAATTGGTTTAATATGCCTGACCTTAGGTCTAGTTTGATTTTTTCTTGGCACAATGCTGGAATAAAATAGCATCTACAGTGTCAGGATTCAGACGGGAGCGCCTGCATAGCCACTATAATGCACCCTGCTGCACTGAAGGAGCGCTCGCTCGCAGCACTTGTTCCTGAAATGCATAGAATTCTCTTGGAAAGGTGCTGTAGTCGTGGGAATGACTGGCCTTATTTCTCCCAAAAGGAAGTAGATTTTCCTCTGCTGATCCGTCTATACGGAAGTTTGTAGAGGAATACTTCTGTACTTCATCCAGAATTAGTGTATCCGATTCCTCCTCCCATTCTGTGAAGTCAGTCCTAGGCTTTTTCGTTGGTGCGCCAGCTATGCCTATAAAAACAGTACAACCGCCCGCCACCCGCCCGAATTTAATTAAAATATTATTTTTTTGTAACGTCATCCGCCCGATCCGCGGTTTATCCGCGGAGTCCGCGGCTATAACCGCCAACCGCGCATCTCTAGCGTGGGTTTCCTCCGGGTGCTCCGATTTCCCCCACTGTCCAAAAACATGCGGTACAGGTGAATTGGGTAGGCTAAAATTGTCCGTAGTGTTTGAGTGTGTGTTTGAATGAGTATGTGTGGATGTTTCCCAGAGATGGGTTGCGGCTGGAAAGGCATGCGCTACGTAAAAATGTGCTGGGATAAGTTGGTGGTTCATTCCGCTGTGGCGACCCCCGATTAATAAAGGGACTAAGCCGACAAGAAAATTAATGAATGAATTATTTAATTAAAAACATTTTAACTGTTCAAACTATTGAATTTTTTAATTAAAAAACTACATTAGTGCTAAAGTACATTTACAATAAAAAAAAATAAATTCATGCATTTTAAATTCTCTGTATCATTGATGTAAGGTTCTGTGAGGTATATAAAATGAGACATTTTAAAAGTCACTTTTAAAAAATTTTTGTTGTGCTTTTGTCTTAAAAAATGTACAAAGTGTTTTTCATAGTTTCAGTTTTTGTAACACATCGAAATGAAAATAAGTATATGGAAACATGGCAAAATTAAAAATATATAAATATTTTAATTACTGTCTTTTTTCTTATTACCTTGTAAACAATCAAATGTAGCTCCTCGTAACTGTCCTCTGTGTTTACAAATATCCTGGGAAATCTGAATTTTGCCTCTGGATCTTTAAGATTTGCTGGTCCTGTTAAAAATCTGTAACATAAGATGTCACATAAGATGTCAGTACAACTCAGAACATTTCAATTCTAATACAAATATTCACTCTTAAGGCACCCAAAATCCACATTTTAATTTCCCAACAATTCAATAATCCTTTTAATTATTATTATATAATTATAACATCATTATAGAATTATTATTATTTTATTTAATAATCAATAATCTATAATCTATATAATAGCCTATAATTATTCCAAGCCTTCTAAATAGGTTCCAAGTTGTCATTATTGCTTTGCTTTCTATCAAGATATATCGACATAGTTATGACTAGACACTACGCTCCCTTTAACCACATGACAAAGTGAAACATATCAATGAAAATCTCTACCAATAATCAATCAGACTCTCCTTGAGTGATCACAACAGAATAATCTAGAAAATCCACTTCAATCAGTCAAATGGTTGCACAGACGGGCTGTTGTGAAGTCTGCTCGGCTCCTTGTTTTCTCTTTGCCACCAAAGCCATTAAATTACCCCTGTGCAATCTGATATTTGGCAGCGTTGGTTGATGCGTGTTGTCTTAGCGTTGCGCCTGGCTGCTTGTGTTCTTGAAGCATGGAGCTCAAGCAGACAGGCAGAA